>NW_015114309.1:43744-58109 GCF_001443285.1 Poecilia latipinna | reverse complement strand
ACAACACTGCTGATGCCATATATTGGAAAAGTTTGTCTTGTCATAAAAATGTTAAGACTGAACTTAAAAATACTTAATTATGAGGATGTAATGTAGGAAAAAAAAAAATAATTTTTAAATTACTGACACTGAATTTTCAATCAGTGTCCTACATAACATTACTCTAAATATACTCTAAATATTTCTTTGGCAGAAGAACACAAACACTTTGTTTCAAACTTGAAAATGCATAGAAGCTAAAATTATTTTCTAAGCAATTTTAACCATTGTTTCAATATTTATTAGTTTCTCTTTCAAAGCAATGTTCACTCTATTTTTGGTCTTTGTTTTACAGTAACAAAAGGAAGAGGATGAAAACAGCATACCTTTGTCTTCGGACAACTTCACTTCAAACCATTCATAGCTGTGCCAGATCTAAGGTTTCCAGCAAAACGATGATAATAGAATAGCTTTTCTCTAAGACTTGGTTAGAAAAGGCTTTGACTAGGCCAGATTTGGGTTTTAGAAAATGAACACGTCCGTGCGTGGAAAGATGGACCGTTTTTCCTTCTCTTATGTGAGACGGCCGATATAATGGCAATCATGTGAAAGGAGAATCGTACGAACAAAAAAAGAGCCAAGTATTGCAGGGACTTCAAAGAATTGCTCATGTCAATTGACAGAAAGATAAATACATTAATAAACATAAGCCTAAAATACTTTTCCCCTGCTCAATTAAACAATTTTAAAAGGAAATTTAGAAATGAAAAGGCCAGAATATTTTTGATTCTTAAACCTCCAGTTCTTAGATATTGGTTTGATGTTGTCATGACAGTTGTGAAACCTATTAAAAATCTATTAAATTAAAATTGTGTAAATGTGTTTATATCAAATAAAAGTCAAGGCTGAAATGAAATAGCATACCTTTTTCACCTTTTTCTTTGGACAACTTCACTTCAAAGCATTCATTGCTCTGGTCGCAGTAGTAAGAACCCATATCAGATTTCTGGAGCTCATCAATGGTGATAGAGTAATTCCTCTTTGAAGCCTGGATGGGAAAGGTTTTCACTCGCCCAGATCTGGGGTCCAGGTAAAGAATGCGTCCCTTAGATGAGAGACGAACCAGGTCCACATTTTGTCCATCTTCCTTAGCCTGAGTCCAATTGACCCAGTCGAAGTCATTTGATGAAAAGTTGCAGGGCAAGACCACAGAAGAGCCAAGTGGAGATCTGATTTCTTGAGTTTTACAACTTCCTTCATGTGAATGAGAATGAAGGACAGTTTCATAAAAAAATGCAAAGACATAAATAATAATAAACCTATGTTTAAATAAAAAATGTAGACTTAATAACTGATGTGTTTAACAAGACTTTGGGTAAATGTCATTTTTCTGCAAGTGAGTGGCAGTTGTTTGAATTATTTTTTCACCAAGATCTTTTTTCTTTAAAGGACACTCAGAGCATTCATGTGGGGTAGCAGTTTTCTTCATCACATTGCAAGATTCCAGTAAATTACAATCTGAGCTAGCTCAAGAAGTATATCTTGTCATCTTAGAAAACAGGACAGCAGCCTGCTTAAATATCAGTCTCAATTTGTCATATGTTTCTCAATAAAGAGGCTTGTTTTTTTTTTTGTTTTTTTTTACATGAAAAGTGTCTTTGAAAATAAACATTTTCATTAAGCCCAAATTTCTGTATTGTTTCTTTTATTGTTCTGCTTTGATATTCTAATAATAAATCATAAATCAAACTTCATAATTCAGGAAAATGTATTAAAACACAATTTTTTAACCAAAAGTGTATGTAATGATTTCTTCAAAGATATGAAATGGAAGTAAGATGAGAGAAAACTGCAGTGCTTGGGTGCAGAAAGTGGTTTTCCAAATGACAGAGGTGAGAACTGTGCTATCTCTATCTGGACCCATCAGAACACATATCTTTTTTTTTTTTTCTCACACACTTTAAGCTTAATCTTTACTGTTCAAACTGAGATTTTTTTTTTGTTTTCATGTATTTACTTCTTGAGACAGATGTGTAGTTTGACTTGTCTTTAGATTGCGAATATTAAAAACATATTTTCATTTTACTATTGAAAACATATCTGTGGTCACGATCAATATAGATTTTCTTTTCAATAGTCATTCCACCAAATATTTTTAGTTACTTTTGTCTTGATCCATGAAGATTTGCTGCTTAAAAATTGTGGCCCACATCTGTCCTTTTAGGTTTTATCAATGCATTAGGTAATTCTAATCAATCAGTTTATCGTAGTTTGGGCAGTCGTCTTTCCTCCCACTCCCCCACAGAAGCCCTTCTCTCAGGACTAAGTAAACATTATTATTATTATTATTATTATTATTATTATTATTATTATTATTATTATTATTATTATTATTATTATTATTATTATTATTTATTTATTTATTTATTTTTTTTTTAAATTCAAATAAGCTACTCTCTGCATCTGGAAATAAATAATAATTTTCCTTTTTTTTTGTTAGAATAGCTTAAAGGTTATCAGTTCCCTGAAACAAAAACCTAAATGTTGAGAATCTTGTTTAATAAAAAACTTNGCTGNAAGGTATTTTCGAGAACTGCTTACTTGAAAAGGTAGTAAATAAAAATAAGCTTCAGTACTTTTCCACTGCTCAAATAAACATTTCACTAATGTAGAAAAGAAAAATATTTGATACCAGAATAGATTTAAGGTACAAGAGAAACAGCATACCTGACAACTTCACTTCAATGCATTCATTGCTCTGCTTGCAGTAGTAAGAACCTATATCAGATTTCTGGAGCTCATCAATGATGATAGAGTATTTCCTCTGTGAAGCCTGGATGGGAAAGGTTTTCACTCGCCCAGATCTGGGGTCCAGGTAAAGAATGCGTCCCTTTGAGTTGAGACGAACCAGGTCCACATTTTGTCTATCTTCTTGAGTCCATTCAACCCAGCTGGAGTCATTTGATGAAAAATTGCAGGGCAAGACCACAGAAGATCCAAGTAGAGCGCTGACTTTATGCTTCTTACAGACTCGTTCACCTGAATGAATTGCAACAGTTTCATAAAAAAAACAAATAAATAAAAAATAATAAACTCATGAATTTTAGAAGTGTACATCTTAGAGACCGCTTGCTCCATGTGAGCAGCTTGCTCAAATGTCAGTTTCAGTTTGTCAAATAAACTCATATTTAATATATTAGAATATGTGTTTACAGATATCCTTAATAAATTGTCCTCCTAAATGGGAGGAAAATAAGGAAGGTTCCCATTAATTTGCACTGTCTGTCCTTAACACTGTTTTTGAATTGGGATTATTACAAAATTGGGTTAGAAATGAATGATTTTTAAATTAAGTGAAGATTATTTATATTCTTTTAAACAGAGTGTTACCCCAACCTAAGGCACAGTAATGCATTGTGAATGTGAACTATAAAGTTCAAAAATTGTAAGGTAGAGGTATGTGAAGAGGCTGTGAGCAGTAAATATTTTAAGTGGAACGAAGACTGCACGGTGACAAACATACAAAGTCTCCAGGTTTGAATGTCACATTTTTGGTATTCATGAGGATCCAAAACATAAACAGGTAAAAGGCCCATGCATGATGGTTGGGACTGTGGTTTTTGCCGTATATGTTTCTTTAGGTTTCTGTGTTTTTCTTTAGTTCTGTTCCCTGTGAGTCTCTGTGACTTCCTGTCTCTCCCCCTTGATTGTTTCCCAGGTGTGTCTCGTTTCAGTGATTATCCTCTATATATTTAAGTCCACCTGTTGTCTCTGTGTCTTGTTGGGTCCTGGTTATTTATCAGACTTCATGTTGTTTGTCTCAGTTGTCACAGTTGAACAGTTTGTCCTGTGTCAGCTGCAGCTCTCGTCTCAGTCTTTATTCAGTTGCTACCAGTGCTGATGTTTCCGCTCTGCCGTGCTGCCTATTACTTGAACTGTGTGAGCTGGTATTTTCATTCTTAAAATTCATCTTTTATCAACATCCTGGGTCCTGCCTGCGTTCTCCCTCACCTCACCCACACCTCTTCATGATAATGATGGTGTTAGGATTCAATGGAAGAAGTTTCTTATCAGTGATGTCTCCGCTGACGTTTAATGTTTTAAGAAGACTGATAGCCATGCAATATAATACAGTATAAGATAGATATATTATTTGACATTTATTGCAAATACTTTTACATATTAATTTTAAGAAATGTTTGGTAATTAATCAGAGCTCAATATAACATCAAAAACATTGGGAACATTTGCCATATTGTGCTTACGAGCATATTTAAAACAAAATGTTTTAAAATGTTATACATATGGCAATTTTAACAAATACATTTTAGCTTAAGAAATGACTTACTTGAAACAGATGTAAGCCACAGGGTTAAGAGAATAATCCACTTGTCTGAATACATTCTCAGTATCTTCATGAATGTGAGATATATGAAACACGGCAGGGCTGCTTATATTCTCAAATACAAACCACAAGACTACCACAGTAGGTTCACGCTTAATTCACGGAAATACCTTCACTGACTTTCACATGTAGTCTAAAGCTTTTAAGAGAATGTCATGATAATGATACATATTGGATTTGTCTTTGTTAATCTTTTACACAAGTGTAGTGAGAAAGATTTTCAATTAATCAGTAAAGTACATCAGCCATGAACTATCAATGTGTAAGTTGCCAGCATTCCAAATTTATGCTTATTTTAAGCATAAATTTGAGTGATATGAAAAAATGCTAGTTTTGGAGCATGTAAAAGTCACAAGGAGTCAAAGTAATCGTGGACTTTTCACTTTCATCATCATATAAGTTTGGTTTTAGATCATGTATTTCTATCTTTCTTTGCAAATTTGTTGTTATTGCTTTATGAAGCTGCAGGTGCTTCCTCTGGTATTTGCATTGCAGCAGTTTTGGGGTATGTCACACTTCAGAGTTGTAAACAGTTCAGCCTAGTTTCTCCATGGGTAGACTTAAAATGTAAAAAAAAAAAAATGAAAGTCCTGAGATTAAAGTTTGATGAATTTTAAGTTCAGTTTGGTTCTTTTGCCTGTTCGTGGTATCGTTTCAGTGTATTTCTAGATCAAGCCGTTCTTTCATGTGTGGCACTCAGAACTCTTCAGTACAAATACTTCCTGATTGGCAAGGGCATCATCTATTTACTTATATAGGCCTGATCTATAGCAGCAGAAGAAAAATCTTAAGTTCGTGGCAACATTATGTCAGTCAGTGCCCCTCTCCACAGTTGTTACATACATGGTAGGTATGAGAAATTGATATAAAGTCAACAACACAAGCAGTCATCCGCTGTCACTACATTCATGTGCAGGAAGTTCATGCGTGTTCTGATCCTGTTACTTGCTTGTATTTTTTTTCCTCATTTATATGTAAAATACATTCACTATTTGAGAAGCATAGTGGACTTTGAAAATAAATCTGCAGTTTTTTCTTCCCTGTTCAGTTAGGGAAGATGTAAGTATGGGTAATTTGACTTAACCAGAATCTAAGCCAACCAGTCGCTGACATTGTGAACCCCAATTTGCTCTGGCCCTAGGTGTTACAATGACAAAAATTCCAAGACAACACATAGCACAATGAAAAAAATTATTCAGTTCAATCTATAAACGTGTCACATGGGGGTGCTGTGGTGGCGCAGGGGCAAAGCACAACCCACATATGAAGGCCTTAGTTGTGGGTTTGATTGCAGGCCTGGTGACATGTGCTGCATGTCTTCCCCCTCTCTCATTACCCTATTTCCTGTCAAGCAACTTTCAAATAAAGGCCACTAGAGCCAAAATGTGGAAATATCTGATCTTCTTACATTTATTTTTGTAGAGTAAATTATTTAATTTCAAGTAAACATGAAAAATTGATTGTTTTTTTTTCAATAAAAAATAGATACCAATAACCATATGTGCTATACTTTAGAAAAAATTTGGACCACCCACCACCTTATAACCAAATTTATACTGTGATTTTTTTTTCCTTGAAGTTATAACTCAGGACTCGAGTGACATCACACGTAAGAATACCATAGTTGTAAGTTGGAATACGGAAGATGTTAACATAAAGGCATTTTTCCTGAACTATGGGCATCTGGTTTCAATAAAATGTAAACAATCAGAAATGCAAATAACAGTTTTTATAACTGTAATTTGTACTATAAACTCTGTGTGTGTGCACACAGAGGTGCTAAGGCCACCATGTATGCTAAGTCTTTCAAAGTTGGAATTTCAGTTTCTGAACCAATTTTTGTCTTTTTTTTTACTGGAAACTTAGAAAATCTAGCCTCAGAATACAAACAGAATGTAATTTAACATAAAAATAAAACTTCTTAGAAAAGATGCATTTTTTAACATAAAATTTTAATTAACAAAGAAAAATAACAGTATTAATCTTGTTATAGGGTCTTTCATATTTTCATTTTGTGCCCCAACCCTATCTAAATTGATGGAATAAGCTCTGATTTTTTTGTCCAGGTTATCAGTTACCTTTAAATACTTTCATTAAATTTTACTGACTACATTGTTTTTTAATAAATTGCATTTATTATAATCATACTTTAGTTATCTATAATTAGCATCTTTGTCCACATATAAATAGTGTATGTTTCTTGTTCACTGGTTCCTAATAACTTTATCCCAAAGGTATTGTTATTTAATGGGGAATATTTTTTGGTATGAAGACAAGAAGAAAAGCTTGTTTTACAAGTTTTCCTCTTGGTTATTAGATAAATATATCTAATATACATTTAGATAAATCTTGAAAGTCTTCAGTTTTGATGTAAATTTTTTTTTTGTTTTTTTTTTTTTTTTTTTTTTAAACAAGTGAAACATTTCATGTATTGTACTGTTATACTTATTTTTTTTTTCTAGCTGTGACTGACAGGCTGATGTCAACACCCACTCAGATGAGGGCTGACTCTACTCTGCTCTTCATCAGTGTAAGAAAAATGATTAAATTGGAGACACTGCCTCCCGGTGGTATTAATGCAGCACCAGTAGTATGGGAGTCACTACAAATGAACGTTCTGATATAAATGCAGTGACAACAATAAAATAATAAAACTGTTCACTGGCCGGAAACTGGAGACTGTTCTGAATATTAAATGTGACTTAGTGTTAAAGAGTTGTAATCTTGAGAATATTAAGTGTTTTCATATCCCTTTTGGTTTATAGAAGTGCAGCAGCTAAGTTCATATCTGTAATGTCTAGAGTTTCCCAGCAGGAGGCCTCAAAATGACAACTAGCACAAAACTAGCAGCAGCATCATTCTTCACAAGTGTTGTTTATCAGTTACAAAGATCAGTGCTGCTATGATCCTGGCTATGAAAACAAACTAGTTCACATGTTCTTGTATTTTAGATTGTAGATTAATTATTTGAGCCAAATCAAGAAATATTGCTTTAATATGTTTACATCAACACAAAAAGTACAACTTCTCAGTCACATGGATCTATATACTTAGACTGAGAGTTTTTGTGGTAATGCATCAAGATAGGGTAAAATATAAATGAGGCCAAAACAAGATCTAACTTAACTAAAAGTATTTTATTAACATAACATATTGGCAGCTGTCTTCCAGAAAATAAGCAGAAGTGAATGTAAACCACACATAAAGTCTATGTTCCTTGTTTGCTGTTAAGACTGCTTGCAAATGCTATTGATCTACTGAAACAATGGGAGGTAATTAATTTTTGGTGTTTTTCCCAGATGTCTTATAATGGGTGTAAAATTAGAAATTAGGACTGACACAGTTGAAAGGTTGCACAGAGGTAACCTATTCATTTTTCTGTCACACCCCAGATTATCAAAGACATGTCAGTGTTAAACAAAGATAATCTGAGCAATTGGTTTTTTAAATTATCTTATTCATGAAGAGTAAAGAGTAAACAAATGTGAAAAGGTAATTATCCTCATTAGCAGCAGAAATGGTTGAGCCACTGTTGGCAGTAACAAGCTTTTCGCTAGCTGGCAATCAGTGTTTTTCATCAGTGTGAAAGGATTGTGACCCAACCTCTGTAGAGGTTTTCAAAAATAAACAGCCAGTTTAAATTAATACCACAATGCCACAGATCATTGTGCTGCTGCACAACCTGAATACATGTAAGCTTCATGTCCTGAATTGATGGCGAAATGTTCATCTACTTTTGGCTTGTTAGTCTACAGAATATTTTCTCAAAGGACCACACATAGTTTTGTAACACTAACTAATGGTGGATGGAGAATTCCTAAATTCAACAAAAAGGGCCAGAACAAGTGTGTGTGTGTGCAACAGGGATCTTATTAGCTGTAACTTTTTAAAGGGTGACAGAANGGAATAAATTAACTTTTCTATACAATTTTAATTTACTGACCATGACTGTATGTAACCTATGTCAGGGGTGTCAAACTCATTTTATTTTGGGTCATATCAAGATCATAAATGAGGAACAGTAAAGTAATAAAGGAACAGTTGTGCCAGAATTTATTGATAAAACCCAAATGTTCAAACATTAATCAATAGCTGACTGAGTACTTATTATAATTAAATAATATTTAACATATTTTTACATTGATGTAATTTGATAGTTTACAAATAAAAACTGATTGGATTTGACTGATTAAAAAAGAAAAATAAGCACACAGCTGTTTATTTGAAGGTTCTTTTCATGTGGCCCACTAGAGCCTTGAGGGCCACATAAAAAGCTACGGCAGGCCGGCCGCCGGGCCGTGAGTTTGACACATGTGACTGAGACTTTATCTGCTACATCAACCCAGAGGAGACCATGACTCCACGGGCTTGAACACTGAAAACCAATCAGAATCTGAACCGCACTGGCTGCATCACCCAGGACAAAAGTAAATCTGAACAGATGTTTACTGGTTTTTCCACTTTGCTACTTGCCACTTTTGGTGTTTTTTAAAAATTTTTTATTTGACTTTTTCAAAGTCTGCTACACGCTGTTTCATACTGACCACATGTCAGCGCAACCATCCTGGCAAAGTTTTTTTTTTTTTTTTTTTTTTTTTATGTCCGATTTCTGATTGGGTCAGACCTTGGGATGGGGATTGTTTATAAGCTGTTTTTCAAAAACAAGGAAAAGAAAATGTTAAGTGTTTGAATTGTGTTGACTGTACTTTTATACCACTTATATCTGTTGAGCCTGATATGCCAAACTACATCTCCAAATTCGTAAGTAAAGACTTTTTAAAACATTATATTTTACATATATAGTTAACCAACATGTGAGATTCTGATTCAAATTCAAAAATACTCTATTGATCCCATGGGCAAAATAAATATTGTTATAACTCAGATTAATTAATATTCTTCAACGAGTTATTGTAGTTAGTGATGGGTGTTAGCAGGAATAATCTCTTGTATTTTAATGTGATTTTAGCTCCATGATGGAATATTCTTTAAGCAGTTTCTTTAAGTATATGAAATGGCTTCTTCATGAAATGGAAATAGAATGTGAGAAAACTGCAGTGCGTGGGTGCAGAATGTGGTTTCCGACCGACAGAAGTGAAAACTGTCCTGGTGCTATCTGGACCCATCAGGGCACACTCTTTTTTTCTTTCTTCCACTCTTTAAATCTTTATTGTTCAAACTGATTTTTCTTTATTTCTTAAAGTAGCTGTTTCACTTGACTTGTCTTTATTAAAAACACTTTTCCTTTTGCTATACAAAACAGTACTTTGGTAACAATCAATGTAGATATCTTTTTATAGCCAGATATTTTTAGTTCCTTTTTTGTTCACCACCTCCATTTTCTATTTCCAAAACGATTTCCTCCTTAAAAATGGTGGTATGCACACCCATCCGTTTAGGAAGGTTTTAATCAGTCAGGTCAGAGTAATTTTGACAGCCTTCGTACCCCCCACTCTCCGTCAGAAACTCTTTTTAATGTCTGAGTGAAAAATTTTGATTTGATTATTTAAAGAGCACTAAGCGACTCTCTGCATTTGGCAATAAATACTAATTTTCTTCTTTCTTGTTAAAAATAACTCAGAGATTATCAATTCTCTGACACTAAAACCTAAATGATGAAGTGTTGAAAACTTTTTTAGGCTTTATCACTGAACAGTGGAAACCCCCACACTCACCTAGTGTTAAATTGAACAATTTCCTGTGACACTGGTGATTTCAATGTGATGCAAAAGGTCTTTCAATTGAAAGTACCAATTTGTTAGCTCAGATAAATCCAAGAGTATATAATTCTCAACCAAGCAAGATCTCAGGTTTGCTGTTCAAACATAGTACTGGACATAGTGCTGTCTGCGGATATGTGAGTTATTTCAGGGAAAACTTGAAAGTCAATAAAAGTATGATTACTATAAATAGACCATCTATTTTAACACTGCTCAACATTGTTCACAGTTTAATTTTAAAATAAGACTTACCATTTGAAGAGACACTTAGAACCCAGAGGGCAAAAAAGGGAATCCACTTGTCTGCTTTCATTGTCACGAGTCACACAATGTTTAGCAGCAGCAAGACGAGGCTGCTTTAATTTCTCCGTGCATCATGGGACAAAACCACAAGACCACTACGGCTCGGCTGCATCACTTTAGTCACCTAAATACTTCTGCAGGGTTTCACTTTGTACAGCAGTCAACAGAACACCACAACTTTAACTTTTTCAAACTTGATGGTGATCACGTTCGGCTTTAAACTTTATACGGTTTACTGTTTAGACCAAGCAGGTAGTGCAGAAAGGACATAACGTGACAAAAGCTCCCTCCACATCCTGTTGAAACTTGCTGACATTTACCGAGCGAGGGACCTCCAAATAAGAGAGGTACGATTTTTAGCCACCTTTCCTGCCCTTTCATGCCTCACTGTCAGTTTATATGAACAACAATTGCTCCTATGCAAAACTTGGGTAGTCAGATAAAAAAAAAAAACAAAAAAAAAAAACATTTTAAAAACACATTTCTGAAAAGTCTAAAAGTTAAATATGACATCTCTTTTTCCACTGCTGCGTCCTCTTGTCTCACCTTGGCAGAGTTGTGGTTATTTGTGTCAAAACAAACCAGAAGTTTCCTCTGATGCATTGAGAGCCCTGGGTGTGTGCAGATACCTCACAGCCATTGCTCAATTTGAGTGGGTAAACTTCCTCAGAGAAATGTTGTTTTAAAATATGTGCACAAAACTGTCAAATAATTATTTTAGTTTCATATAATTCAGCATATTGTTCCTCAATTTGTTTTAGTAGTGAGAGTTTCCAAGTAATGAAGTCTTTGCAGACTTTTAAAACGACACGTAGATTTTTTTTGTTTTGTTTTGTTCTGTTATGACATAAACCAAAAGAAAGTTAGAGGAACTTTTTTTTTGTTTTATTGTTGATTTAAAGAATGAATTATATACTATGTGTCCCCAGGGTTTTTTAAAATGTCGTAATTCTCAAGCTGAAATTTGGAAAAACAGCCAAGGTCTTCTCACTGGGAAAGTCAGGGACATTTTTGACCAATCTATATGCCTTGCAAAAACAACTTAAAATTATTTAAAGGGAAAAACAGTCAAACAAACTCACACATCGACACTATTTATTTGACTGTCCTGCAACATATTTCTCAAATTAATCACACTGTACCTGAGAATCTATTAAATAAAGAGCAAAGAAATGCATTATTTGCTTAGTCACTGTTATTACTCTGGTCACTGAAGACATTAATCAGCTAATCTTACAGGATGTTGAAGTGAACTACACTGAAAAATGTTTGGGTTTGGTTGGATGTCATTCACAGAGCCAAAATCTAACCTCATAGATGATGGAGCTTTGCAGCTGTGTTGGTTCATCATTGTCCGTTGCATGCAAGTTAATTTGCTTCAACCTTTCAAATGAGCAATATTGCAGTGCACTGGTATACATAAACCACAGGTTGAGAACTATGATGTTATGATCTTGGGGTGTTATTTCCTGTTTTTTTTTTTTTTCAATCTTGAGGAAACAGCTCTCCTTATTGGTTGGTTTCTGACTGATTAGCAGATACATCTGCAATAATCATCTCATCTTCAGGAGGTTGTATAAGGTCAGGCATCCTCCAGCCCCATTATATATTTGGTTGTGGCCATCAAGAGAGTCCTTGAGATCAGTTCCTGCATGTTGTCTACTTGTGACTCACCATGAGTATCTCTGCTTCTGCCTTCAGATGGTTTGGATTCCTCGAAGACCTCAGAGCTCAGATAGTAACATCCCCTGCTCTTCCCCTGAAAACAACCTCTTACTATAATTTGTACTGTCGGAGCTACGCTTATAATCTCTTTATTTGAGTCAACCTGCTGTCTGACTTACACCTGGAAATTTGGCACACGCCCACAACAATGGAGGGCAAAAAGACTATTATTTTACTTCCCATCCACATCCATGCAGCCACTGCATAACAATTCTGTTAACAAAATGAAACAAATTAATAAAATTGGTATTATTAATTTAGTGCAGTGTGCCACAACAATCGAGAAAATGACACTGAACATTTTTTTAAAAACCTCCAAACCACTAGTATTCTTTTTTTTTTTTTGTCTTGCTCTGTGTTGGCTATGCTACAAACAGACTTGGTGACATGGCAACTGACTGACAACAATACCACTAATGTATCAGCATTACATGCAGAAACATGAAATCAATTCCAAAACAAAACATTCAGACCATTACAGTTTTCAATGATACTGCTCAGAGATTATTGATAAGTGATCATCTCACCTGGATATTTCTAGTTATTCTGGTGTTGATAATTAGTGGCGAAGCACTGTATCCCCTTTTCTTTAACATATTTAGTGCATTTACAACTTGACAGGTAAACTTGATAAAGTAAAAAAAATTGCCTAACCAATTTCTGATGCAGAAAGTTTGAAAGACTACTGACAAACTCCTTTTGTATCTGATCTGTACATATGAAATGGTACCAAACATTCAGTTAAATTGCTCTTGTTTGTTTTTACGCAAGGTAACCCAAATACCCATTTTTGTACTATATGTATATAGTAGGCCTGCATAGTTGTTAGCAACTTCTTTGGCTTCCTACTTTCTTTCTTGTAAACATTCTACCTATTCTAAGCTCAAATCTTACAGAAACACCATGGATGTTGTCACTGAAGTTGAAAAACAAACACTGCCAGTTCTTAAAGAAAATACATTTCATTTTAATTCAATTTCTGGATGCAATGAAAATGTAAAGATGTATCTCTTTACATTTTTACGTAATGCATATTTTCAAGAAGACAGATGATGCAAATAAACATAATCTTTAAACTCTGTATTTGTATTAAATGCACTTTACCTGTTACAACATATGGATGTAAGACCACACTACAAAATATTACATCAAAAATGAATCCTACAGGTGAAGCGAGGAGCCATCAAACAAAAATACTCCAACCAAATCCAGAGCAGCAGCCTTCATTTTTAAGATAGACTCCTGGCAGGATAATTTTGTTTAGTTAACAGTAATGTGTGGGATTTTTCAAGAATCCATTGTAAATTTACATAAACATTTTTACATTGCCTCATGATAGGTTTTTTTTTTTTTACCACATGTCAGAGCTTAATTCTGTTAAGGTTTCTTAGTTTGGAAAGCTAGAATAATCGGAGAGGATGGAGCTAACAATAAGAAGAGGACTGCGGCCATGAAGATTGTGCAACATAAGTGACAGACAAGACAAGAGGCTCATTTGATCTCAAATTACCCATTACATCTCTGCTGATGGATCGGCAGTCCTGTCCTGTGTGATGTTGTTACAGCACCCTGAAAAATAATAGAAAAGTATATATAATGGCTAATCCATAACATCAAACACCAGCAAACCCTAGCTTGTTATTCTTGTAAACTTTTAATTTTGAGAGTGGCAGACCGGTACTCACGTTTTATGAAGTAGACAACAGCACTCAGAAACAGGAGAGCAGCCATGCCAATGAAGATGTATCTCAATAGTGAAACGTCTGCATATTTAATAAAAATTATTTTTTATTGGACAAAGTGGCTTATTTCATGTTTTTAGCTTTTTCAGAGTGTATAAGCATTGCTGCATACACCTGAACTGACTAATGTTTTGAATAGGTAAAAAAAACTGAAAGACAAAAATAACACTTTCTTTCTTCACATAACTCCACTTCAGAATTGATATTCTTCATTTTGCCAGATCAGAGTATTTTAGATCACTAATGACGATGGAGTCTGAGGCCTGGTTTGGAAAGGCTTTCATTGGACTCCAGGAATTGTACATGCCCAAAATGATAGATGAACCAGGTCCACTTCAGTCAGGTGAGCCCAGGTCACTCACTTAAGGTCATTTGATTAAAAAGTAACAATGTAGGAGCACAGAAGACACCGTAATAAACAATAATAGACCATAGATTGTTCACAAAAGTCTTCATCATACAATTCGTTTTGTGACTACTAACCCAAACAG
>NW_015114309.1:0-42426 GCF_001443285.1 Poecilia latipinna | reverse complement strand
ATCGAGAAAATGACACTGAACATTTTTTTAAAAACCTCCAAACCACTAGTATTCTTTTTTTTTTTTTGTCTTGCTCTGTGTTGGCTATGCTACAAACAGACTTGGTGACATGGCAACTGACTGACAACAATACCACTAATGTATCAGCATTACATGCAGAAACATGAAATCAATTCCAAAACAAAACATTCAGACCATTACAGTTTTCAATGATACTGCTCAGAGATTATTGATAAGTGATCATCTCACCTGGATATTTCTAGTTATTCTGGTGTTGATAATTAGTGGCGAAGCACTGTATCCCCTTTTCTTTAACATATTTAGTGCATTTACAACTTGACAGGTAAACTTGATAAAGTAAAAAAAATTGCCTAACCAATTTCTGATGCAGAAAGTTTGAAAGACTACTGACAAACTCCTTTTGTATCTGATCTGTACATATGAAATGGTACCAAACATTCAGTTAAATTGCTCTTGTTTGTTTTTACGCAAGGTAACCCAAATACCCATTTTTGTACTATATGTATATAGTAGGCCTGCATAGTTGTTAGCAACTTCTTTGGCTTCCTACTTTCTTTCTTGTAAACATTCTACCTATTCTAAGCTCAAATCTTACAGAAACACCATGGATGTTGTCACTGAAGTTGAAAAACAAACACTGCCAGTTCTTAAAGAAAATACATTTCATTTTAATTCAATTTCTGGATGCAATGAAAATGTAAAGATGTATCTCTTTACATTTTTACGTAATGCATATTTTCAAGAAGACAGATGATGCAAATAAACATAATCTTTAAACTCTGTATTTGTATTAAATGCACTTTACCTGTTACAACATATGGATGTAAGACCACACTACAAAATATTACATCAAAAATGAATCCTACAGGTGAAGCGAGGAGCCATCAAACAAAAATACTCCAACCAAATCCAGAGCAGCAGCCTTCATTTTTAAGATAGACTCCTGGCAGGATAATTTTGTTTAGTTAACAGTAATGTGTGGGATTTTTCAAGAATCCATTGTAAATTTACATAAACATTTTTACATTGCCTCATGATAGGTTTTTTTTTTTTTACCACATGTCAGAGCTTAATTCTGTTAAGGTTTCTTAGTTTGGAAAGCTAGAATAATCGGAGAGGATGGAGCTAACAATAAGAAGAGGACTGCGGCCATGAAGATTGTGCAACATAAGTGACAGACAAGACAAGAGGCTCATTTGATCTCAAATTACCCATTACATCTCTGCTGATGGATCGGCAGTCCTGTCCTGTGTGATGTTGTTACAGCACCCTGAAAAATAATAGAAAAGTATATATAATGGCTAATCCATAACATCAAACACCAGCAAACCCTAGCTTGTTATTCTTGTAAACTTTTAATTTTGAGAGTGGCAGACCGGTACTCACGTTTTATGAAGTAGACAACAGCACTCAGAAACAGGAGAGCAGCCATGCCAATGAAGATGTATCTCAATAGTGAAACGTCTGCATATTTAATAAAAATTATTTTTTATTGGACAAAGTGGCTTATTTCATGTTTTTAGCTTTTTCAGAGTGTATAAGCATTGCTGCATACACCTGAACTGACTAATGTTTTGAATAGGTAAAAAAAACTGAAAGACAAAAATAACACTTTCTTTCTTCACATAACTCCACTTCAGAATTGATATTCTTCATTTTGCCAGATCAGAGTATTTTAGATCACTAATGACGATGGAGTCTGAGGCCTGGTTTGGAAAGGCTTTCATTGGACTCCAGGAATTGTACATGCCCAAAATGATAGATGAACCAGGTCCACTTCAGTCAGGTGAGCCCAGGTCACTCACTTAAGGTCATTTGATTAAAAAGTAACAATGTAGGAGCACAGAAGACACCGTAATAAACAATAATAGACCATAGATTGTTCACAAAAGTCTTCATCATACAATTCGTTTTGTGACTACTAACCCAAACAGGAAAATAAAAACTAGAAATATTTTAAAACTAAACTAAAACTTGCCATTCTTTTCAAACAACTTCTAAATTATTTTAAGCCATGTTAAAAATGATTTAGGAGATTTGTTGTGTTGGTTATCTTTAGATGTGAAAAGCTACAACTATCCAATTCTGATGCCNTGTGACCTGTAAGGGCACATTTGCACTCTAATGATGGGAAGCTACTGGATTGTAGCCACGGCTGACCAGGGGCAGTCGGACAGGAATGAGGCTGTCATTTTGTGCCTTCAGCCTTTCTGATCACCACCAGAACAAAACATGTGTGTCTTGCCCTGGGAAAAAATGGGAAAGAATAGACTTACAAGCTGCACCCTGTTTCTAATCAGCAACCTGTTCTTTATCAAGTAATCAAACTCAGCATCATTCTCTGTCACTCCCTGCTGGATTCTTCTGTTATTCACCTGGTTTCCTGGTTCTCCTCTTCTCTGTCCTGCCTGCTGCATCACATTTATGGTTTTTCAGTCCACTCTGTTTCTGTTCATTCATAGTTTTGATTCTGTTGAATCTTGAAAAATTTTACATGTTCATCAGAGTTTCACTTTTTGAATAGAATAACTGAATACATAAACTTTACAAGTTATTTTACGTTATGGAGATATATCTTCAAAGTGATGTTTTTAAAGAGAAAAAGGAGTAAAATAAAGTCGATGAGTTGTGTTTAGAAGAATACAACAGCTTGTTCAGGGTGAGCTGTGGTTGATTCTAGGGTGTCTCAGTTTTGGCAGACTGCTCCTTTAAATAACACACAGTTCCTCATCATGTGACTTTAGAAATGTGCTGTTATTCTTTTTAGTCAGTATCATATGTTTGTCTGTCAGCCTCTACTCAAATTCTTATTACCTAATGATTGAATTCTTCAAATATTTGTGGATGCCTCACATTTAACTTTTACAGATCCAAATCACGTTTATTACTTTAAGATTGCAGTAAGTTCTCATCAGTAATGAAACCGGTTTCTGGTTGTTTTCTTTTCCTTTGTTCTCCATTTTCTATTTTTAACACGTCTTGCTTTCAGTTTTGTGTCCTCTGACACCAGATCAAGACACATCTATACAGTTTTTAATCTACACTTAAGTTTCACTTAAACATATATTTTTATGCTTGGAATTTAACTGATCCAAGTTTTATCTCCACCCTCAGTGGGGAAAGACACAATCAGTGTAGAAGTAACTTGAAACAGTTTTAGATTGTTCTGAATGACAATAGAACCATTCAAAACTTGGGGTAATGTTTCCTGTAATTCAACGCTTTATTGTCTGCAAAAACTCTTTTCTAAAACTTGAACAACTTTTTGTACAGGGACAATTAGTGAGTATGCAGTTTAGGAAGTACGGCATAGAGTAGTTTGTAACGCCCATTCCCAGTTTTTACTTTTGGTTAGGTTTAAATAAGAAGGAGAGATCATGTTTAAAGTTCTAAGTTTAAAATAAAAAACTCAGTAGAAGTGCAACAGTCTTTAAGAATCGACATTTCAAAACAATTTAACAGTGTATGACATCATACAACATTGTTTTTCAATCAGGCTTCAGATTTCACTGGTGGGCAAATTGGTTCTGCAAGGCAGAATCTTTTCTTTATTGGTATTTTTTTAATTTGAACAAGATTCATTTTCCACAATATGCACAATATGGCAAATCTTTATATAAACTAAAAAGTTGTGTGGCAAGAATCGAGCCTTGGGGTGCACCTGTGTTAAAATGATATAAAATTGCAAATGTAAACCTATTATTCTCTTTCTTATTTTATTCTGAAACTATTCCAAAGCAATGTGTTCTTTTATTTATGGATATGTTTCACTTCTACCAACAGAATAATTTGTTAGAAACTCTTCTCTGTGATTCAGTTGCTTTCTGTGTGTTTTTAAAACTCATACAAATCACAAAATATGTTGCTTTGACTTTTTATAAGATTAAAAAAAAGTCATCATCATCATCAAGTTCACATGTTGAAACAGTAATAACATTTAATACGGTTAAATCTTGTACTTTAAGCATCATTGCTATTGTATTGCCACTCCCTGATCCTCACTACAGGTAACGTGAAGCAATGTGAAACTGGTTGAGATTTTCTGTGTGCAGTGGACACATTTTTGTGTGACAACTCGTTCATCAGCTTCTGCTTTAAATGTGGCAGACAGAACTTGTTTATTTACGGTGACGTGGCATCCTCAGGGTTTGTGTTACTTTTGGTTTTGTCAAGTCATTTTGTCCTGTTCATGATATGATACAGAATGATGTGTTGCAGTACATACACCCTCCCAAACAAGATTTCTACCAGAGGCCACCATCTGATCAGTGGCTTTGGTGTATGTTATCCATCCTTCCTCTCAAAAGCACACTGCATTATGTGATTGCAAAGTGCCAAAAAAGGATTTTTTTTACTTTTACCTCAGCTCACCAGCTGTCCAGTGATTTCGCTCTTTTGTACAACCTCTGTCTGTGACTACATGCAGACAATGAAAAGATGCTTTTATCAGAGTGCACAACTCTGCTGTCCATTGTCAAGACTCCATCTTGAAAGCTCAGGGCCATGTACGTTTGGATTTTGTTATCCCTTTAATAATAAACACCATTCTTTAAAAACTGTATTTTGTGTTTACTTGTGTTGTTTTTGATTAATATTCAAATTGTTTTTATGTTCTGAAACACTGAAAAAAATTACAGGGCAAATTGTTTTCCACACCACTGTAAGAGAGTCATCTTATCTGGGGCTCGAACATGAATTCGAGTCAAACTTTCAATTTTATAGGTAAATATACATTGATTTAAAAAAAAAAAAATTCTTCCAACAACTATACTTTCTGAATTACGACAAGGAACCTTAAATGCCTCCTCTGTTAACCTAAAGTTCCTTATTCAACAAGTTGACCTCAGGTGGCTACAGCTCAGTGTTCACGTGAAATAAAAAGGCAAAAATGTTGATCACAGGTAAACAAATTGAGAAGGAATGACAAAAACATATGGCCTAGCTAAAACAAACAGGACGAGCAGCCACTCTGCGTTTTAAATATATCTCATCATCATTACCAGCGGTAGAAGTGAAAGTATTTACATCTCACTCCCACATCAGAATACAAAGAAATCCTGCCTGACTTATTCACGTTTTCGATTAAGTCAGCCAGACAACACTGAAAAGTTCACCATGTTCACATGCTGATGTTCATAGTTTCTAACCTGGCCACGGTGTGACAAGACAATCAGTTTTGCACAAATGTCACACGATATCTCACGCATTTATAGATCAAAAGCTTTATGAAAAAGCAGCACTCAAGAAGTAGACAATGTAAAATCTGGAACATTTTCTTGTTGAGTCACCCAGAGTTGTATGTGCAGGTCTGACATACACCCAAAGTAAAAAAAACAAAAAAACAACTTCTTTGCTGAAAACCCTGGAATTCAGCTGTTATCCAATTCCATACACAATCTGAGTGTGATAGATAGGAGATAATATCATAGATCATCAGAGAAATTAACAGTTAATCTGATCAACAGCAGCGATTTCCATCAGGAAAGGGTTAAATACAGTTTAATCCACCTGCAGGCGTTGAAAGAAGGGCAGGTCATTTACTGGAATATTACCTACAAGGAAGTGCATGCCTCAGGACAGGTTTGGTATGAGGTAGACTGGCAGTATAAAAGTCCTGCATCGGGAAGTTTTTCACATAGCATCCGACAACATGAAGGTCCTGCTGCTCTCCATGGTGGTTCTGCTGCTGTGCAGCACACAAGGTAATCAAAGGCTACTTCTCCTACTTTCAATACAGTATTTTGACATGAAATCAGGCTGAAATGTTGCTTAGATTAAATCCTTATAGGAAGTTTGTGTTTTTATTTAATGTGTGACTCATTAATTAATGTTTCACACCAAAAAAAAAAAAAACTAAACAAGAAAACTGTTTTTGTCTTGGTTTTGAATTCGATCTCTTCTTTTCTAGTGCTCACACTGAAATGCTTCACCTGCCAGGATGAGAACGACACCATCTGCAAGACAGAGACAGTGTGTCACAGTTCAACCCAGTACTGCAAAACCTACAGAAAGGGTAGGTAGAACTTATTCTGCTCAAATTCAGTTTGACGCACAGGAGACAAGCGACAGCCTTATGCAAGAAAAGCATCAACAAGGCAGAGAAGTTTTATTGACTGGAGGTTTTATTCACAGGCAACGCACTGTCTCGAAGCTGTGAGGAGTTCTGTGCTGAGGACTTCTTCACTGTCTGCTGCCAAGAGGACCTCTGCTAGTGCTGAAGCGTCCGTCTGCTTTTACTCCCCTGTTACTACAAAGCGCAATGATGAAGGAAATGATATAAATTCTACCGCCAAACAAGATGATTTTAAATATCAGAATCTTCTATGATTTATTTTCAGTCTTTGTTTCTGCTTTTAAATAAAAATACACAAATGTTGACCAAAAGATTTTCAGCCTCGTTCATTTTCTCCAGAAAACTGAGCAAACCGAGCAACAGCGAGTGTGAAAAGGCAGACCAGCCACTCACTCATACTCTCTTAATCCTGTCATGATGTCACTTAGCGCTTCACTGGGACGGGCTGGAGCTAAATGGGTCACAGTCTGTCTCTAATCTGAAAGTCAAGTCAAACTTGAAAAACCATCACATTTGCTCTTTTCATCATAGAAAAAGGTAAAAAGCACACAGAGAAGCTTAGGACTCTTAGAGGCATTGTTTGCCTTTAAGAGTTTAATGAATAGCTCTGCTCATGTATTTATGGTGTCATCCCCCCCCCCCCCCTTTACAACCCATTAAATCTTTCATTTAACTTTAAGCTTTACTCAATGGAGACAAAGCATCCCAGAAATCATCAACCAGCACTGGTAAGCTCTTGCCTGGCAGCATTCCCACATTGTTCTTTGTGTTCAAGGTGTTTTCACACCCTGTTCTGTACAGCTCTGCTTCCTGTAAATCAAAACTGCAAAACAGAGTTTCACTCAGCAAATTGAATGCCTTTGCATATACTGTAAGTGACATTGCAACTACAACTGATCCTGCAAGCTCTTTCTCTTAAAGTTAAGATAATCACCTACATGCAAGTCCAGAAATATTAAGATGTAGATACCAAACCCTTAGGAAGGGTACAGCATACAGCAGCTAAACTAAATTAAAGAGGCTTAAGTTGTTTGATAGTGTGTCATATCTTTGTGAAATTCTAGGTCATGCTTATTAATCGCTCCAGATGTTTTCTCCAGAGGTGATGGATTAAGAGTAGAACCTATACAATGCATATGATGCCAAGCAAAGAACACATACTGTAACCTTCTCCTGAACAAAAAGAAAAGCAGATCTAATGACTGGAAGCCATCACCATCTCAGTTTGACAAAACAAACACAGTGTGAGCTACAATTCAAACCTCAGCATTTCTTTCCATTGTGTAAGGGAATTATTGTGTTTTCTGAGGAAGTCAGTAGCTACACTGAGCCACAAGTTAAAGTCGGGGAAAATGTATTACCCACATGGGCTGCCCACACAGGAAAGAGCTGAGGCTGAGAAGGTGCAAACAAACGTGCTCTGTAGCTCAGGGTGTTTGTGTTCTTTTTTTTTTAAAGATTGTGACACACGATAAAAAGAGGAGCGTATGTTTGCCAAAGACGAATGGTTTTCCTGCAAATGCATGCTTTCATTATTAGTCCACGTATTTTTCTTATGCTATCTGCTGGTCTGACTGGATATACTGGTATATTTACTTGGGAACTCAAGTGCATTTTTTTTCATTGTACACGTTTTTCTTTCATGCGTCTTTGACAATCTCTTCATCTGACAGCTGTAACTAATAAATGTAAACATAATGGTTCTGTAAAGTTCAAGTTCAGGGCAAATAAAAGCACATCAATCTCAGGCAGGTACAATTCCTATGCAATTAAAAAACAAATTTGTGTTCATCGCCCCCATTATGTTTTTTTTTCTTTCTTTTAAAGATGTGTTTAAGCCTTAATAGCATTCAAATGTTCTTTACGTGGAACAAATGTGAGCACATATTGGTTTTGTCTGGTGAACCGCAGTTATTAAATATGGTCATATGTCTCTCTCAGAGTGCGGTGAACTCTCTGAGAGGGATTTTGGAGTTAAAATTATTTGGTCATATAATTTGCAGGTAAGAGCCTTGATTGTGTAACACTGTTTATGTAATAGCCTTCTAATAATCCAGGCTAAATACAGTGATTGATCATTTCACTCATTTGTTTGATGTGCCTTCCAGACTGGAGGGTGTATTAATTATTTTAGATTACTCTATGAAGTGACTCTCCGTTTGTCGTGTCGAAATCCTAAGTACTGGAATCCAAAGCAAGTATACATTTTGTCTTTGTTTTGCTGTATTTGTTTTCTGATCTGAAGGATTTCTTCAGTCCTAATAGCCACAGGAAGCTTTCAGGCTTTTAATTCAAGAGGAAGTCATTTATATCTTGAGTTTAGTAGTACCCACCCACCTGTCAACTGGTCTTTTTCCACTGGAGAGCGATTTTGAGAACAAATCCTTGTCAATTCTTTCCAAGTGGTCCCACAGATGTTTACTTCTTGAAGTAAAATAATAACAGTAGAGGTCCACATTGTGGACTCAAGCTTGGTCACTCTTAAAATACACACACTAAAACCCAGTAAGAATAATTCACAAAACTGAGGAAAAGTTGTAGAAAAACCTTTGAAATCAAAATAAAGTCCACAAATGTTCTAAATGTTGTAAATGGCGTGAAATCTCTGTTGATTATTATTGATTATATATTTTTATTTGTTTTATTCTTTTATCTTACAATCATGTTCAAAGCCCAAAGTCATGTTGGACCCAGTTTTAGCGACAAAGTCAATCGTTACTGTCATATATTTATACCCCAGTGTCACTTTTCACTATTGCACATGGATGTGGGTCAGACTGAGATTCTCATGGCATGAAAACCTAAAGTGAACATGTCACAGATTCACAGCTCTTACATAACTGCATTAAAAAGTGTAAAGCAGCATGGAACAACATTGTTTGTATTGCTGCTAAAATAACATTTAACTTATTGATCATTGCGCTTCGACTTATTTTTACTTTGATTTTAAAACATGTAGTTAGCAAAAATGTAAAATTGAATTTAATCCTGCTCAATTTAAAAGCATTTTCCAAATTTTAAATGTGTAGAAGGCTGGACTTATCAGAACATCGCTTCGAAAATACCGTACGTATTTTCGAAGCGATACGTGCAGTATTTGATTCAAGTTTGAAAAATAGTTCAAGTTTTATTTATTAGAAAGCATGAATCAATCATTGAGTGATTCATTTAATAACTACATGCTGTAGTGCCTGTGGCAGTGGTAAACAGCAAAATAAATGATGGATATAAGTAGAAAATGGCTGCCTCTACTTCCTATGATATAACCAGATGTAAAAAGGTGAATGAATGGTAAAAGATTTTAAACAAAGACCTAATCTGTTGCCCCAGCAGTAGCAAGGGTTGGGGGGTGGAGGGGGCTTGTTGTCATGAGTGTGTTCTGCCATAGCTGACAGAGTACTGGTGGTCCATCTATTGGATTAGAGCAGGGATTTCTCCATGGTATTAATCTGTGAAGACAGCAGGCAACCCGGGCTGGGCTCACTCTGAACTGTTGTGTCTCTCAGCCTCTGGCTGTCTGTCAGCAGGCTGTTTCTACTCCGTTTCTGATTCCCTGAAGCGCACAGGACACGTTACAGCCAATATGAACCTTTTCTGCTTTTCACTGGTAAGACTCTTTTCTTACTTTCTGTGTGTATATTGTGCTCAGAGATGTGTCATGTGCAAAAGTTGTGCTGCAGCTGGGAGGTTGGGGAATAAGGAACATGAGCGTCTGTAAAGCGAACTCCTCTGTTAAAACTTCATGCAGAGTGCGATGTGCGATTAATGGTGAACTTTCACCAGAGCTAGACATGTTAAGGGATCCAACAGTGACTCTAGAGACAACAAAACTGTCCTGGTTTTCATTTGCAGGTAGACGTAATCAAGCTGCAGTAAATACAAAAGTCTGAAGTCAGTTTCTCTTTCTGCTAAGTCCTAGGCTTGGCTGTTTGAGATGTTTTAAATACCACTTTAAGCTCATTTGTTTCCTTTGGCTTACTCCCAGCAGGTGTCTTCATTGTTCTTTACAAATGAAATATTACATGTTTGCACAAACACACAACCCCGTGTTTGTGTATCTAGGTGAGGTCTTTATGTGTGGCTCTTAAAGGAGAGAGAAAACACCAAGAAATCTTTCTCTAGTTAAAGCACATCCATCATACGATCTCTGCAGTTGTCCAGCTGTCATGGTGCAAACTGATGAAAGACTTGCACTGATTGATCTTTTCGTTTTGTCACTAAAGTGTAATGCATGTAAAAGGGAAACCGAAACAAAATTTAGGACACAGAAAAAAGAAAACCCTCAAAAATGTAAACAAAACAGTTGATGTTTCTATTCCACTAATAAAAAATCACTGTGCAGACAGGACAAGCTGAACAACAGCATTAGCTATTTGTTCCTAGAAGGAATCCAAACATGGCCAGCAAATTATAATCCATCTGAAATCTGCTTGAAGGAAAGTCAATCCTTCCCTGCATTTATTATTGATAAGCATATTTAAAAATTGCTTTGAGTCTGTTTCATATGCATCACATCCTTAGGGCTACTATTTTAATGCATGGATTTGAAATGCATATTTGTATGTCATGTTCTCACTTTATGGATTATATAAATGTATAACTCCTGTGGGTGTGTGTAGTCAATTTTAGTTTTTAGAGTTGGTAATCTGCCATCAAAGGCATACAAAATCAGCAGTGGATCCCTGAAGCCTGAGCTACATGGTTTTGATGTACATAAAAGGACTTAGAATTTAATCACAAGATTTTTGATATTTACTCTGATGATGATAAACTTACTTTTTGGCAATAGAATTGTCAAAAAGTAAGTAAGTGACAGTCAGACCCTCACAGGAATCAAATACAGACCTAAAAATAAAACTTACCCAAACCTAGAATAGACTTTTTTTCAGTATTTCAACTCACCTACTGAAACAGCAGTCAGAGAATTATGTTGTTTGGATTTGAGATCATTATCTCTTGTCTTTCAAAAGAGTCAACTACTAGCTTCCACGAGAAACTATATTCAATGAAAACATTGATAAAAGTTTTCAATTACAACAAATCATATCTGAGATTTTTATGAGCATTTCTCAACATAGATTGTCCAAATATTTAAGAACCAGGGGAAAAAAGGTGCTAAGGGTTCAATACAAGAATCCAAAATAGTTTCCTTGAACAGGAGGCTGGGATGAAATGGGAAAATAAGTTGGTGGTGATGCAATGACTTGGCACTGTCATCCAGGTGAGTTTTATTCCACTGTGAATGAGGGGTTAACAAGAGTTACTGGTTTATGTTGCATTGTGTGTAGTATTGCCAAGGCAGTTATTGTTACAGCTCCTGAGTCCTTCGGGGACAATAAAATGTGATTTGATTTGATTTTCAAGTCATCCATTACAAGCTTCCAAACACAGAAATGTATCAGATTCCACAGTCTAGAAACCATGTTTGCGAAAATAAATGCTTTCTTCTCTTGTATGTCCACCTGTCATCAGGAGGGGTCTATGGACAGCCTGTACGAGGCAGTGCAGAGCTCCACCGACGGCCCGGCCCCGCCCATCCCTAGCCGCTCGTCCAGTCGCTCCTGCAGCCGCTCCTGCAGTCCAGCAGTGCTCCTGGATGACAACATGAGGTGGAGAGGCTCTGGAAGGTCTATATCCATGGTGAGCGGGGACATTTTTCACTGAGGCCTCAAACGTGTCTGCAGCAGGACTGGTGGACGCAGTTGGTCAGTGCTGCAGTTAAATCTGTGAATTACTGGCTTTTGTAAAGTCCCAGGATGTTTCAGTGAAATAAAGCTGATTATGAAATGACCAACATATTGCTACAGAGGTCAGATCCTTTTTAATGTATAAATTAAGTTTGTAAATCAAGCACTCCTCATGTCCATTTAATTGATCCTTACAGACTGCATGGAGAATAATTAATTGACCAATTCAGTACAAACTTCATAAAGGTTTTTGTTGAAAAGTAACTTTTAAACACTGAAGCGCTTCTTTTTCATTCAGGATATGCCGCAGACACATGGGGCCAACTCCAACAAAAGGGACAGAAGGTAAACTCATCAAAATAAGCGAGCTACGTGCTTTTTTTTTAAATATCTTGAATTTAATTTCTAATATTTATATCATTCCAAAATACACAGGAAATGGAATTGGATTAAAACAATTATACTCCACGAGTCTTTTTGAATGCACATGTCAGTCAGTCCAAAAAGGCCCTCCCTGCAAGTGAAAGGGCCTTCTCATTAAGAAATAATAGGGCTTGAGATGCTCCCTGTTTATTTTCACTGAGGACTTAATTCTGTAAATCCTCTGTGTAGCAAAAACAGATCAGATCCTCAGCAGGGCTCCTCCTCTCCATCACTTCATTCTCTCCATTTGAAGCATAGTCCCACTTTAACATGAGGGATTGACGCACAGTTGGAAGCTTAATATTTTTTTCATTTCTTTTTCTATTCAGCTTCACAGGAAGCTTTTGCCTCTTTTTTTTTTTAGAAGAAAGGTCCTGCAGATTGTCTTGCCAGCAGGAGGTAGATTATGGGGCTTTGGGCCAGTTGAACTAAGCTTATTCAAGGTCCCGGTTGCCACATTACCTTTACTTCCTTTGGCTCTGGTTTACTCTGTTCTCACAGTGCCGTCTCTCTGAAAGCATATTCAGTTCAACATCTGAAACAACACGAACATTCCCTCTGGTGACGACGTTTTAAGCTCGTTGTTTTTGTATTTACATGGGTGAGCAATGTAATGTAAAGATATTGCAAAAATCCTCTGAGTTGACGTGCGTAATATTCTGTGTCCTTTCCTTTCAGAACACACATATCAAAGTCCCTGTCAGACAATGAAACACTGGGTGAGTACTGCTTGATGAAATGTTGATCAATTTGAGGGCTGGCAAGAAACCCATTTGGTGCTTTATCTTGATCAGATTATCTAGGAAGCTTTAATGTGTATTCTATTGCTTCCTGTTTTGCTGCGGTATAAAAATAACGTGACACAGAGGCCTATGTTGCTTAGCTACTTTTTAAGATGGGAAAGATAAGAGAACATACCACGCAAGAAAGAAACAGCATATGATAACCCTCCCACAGTCCTAGCGTAGGAAGAGAGAGGCAGATGTGACTGGCGGGCGAAGGTGAAATACACCATCCATGTATAGAGGTTAATATTATTATCAGATTTCTGAACTTTTTCTGCACGTTTCCTCCCCCCACGACCATTTCCTGTCAGAACACTGGAAATAACTACGATTAGTTCCACAAAAACATTTTTAAAAAAAATAAAAATAAAAAATGATGGAAAAATATAGCACTACTGCCCAAACCCCAGCTCATATCTGCTGTCAGAGTAGCAATTAAAACATTTAAAAACAATGACAAACAAGGCTGTATGAGGACCCACTGTCCAGCATGAACAGAGGTCTAAACGGCAGCAGAAAGAGCTTTCTTGAGCGTTTATAAAACACTATTAAACTATTAGATGTTACGTACATGCTGACCGGTTGTTTGAAATGCTTGCCAGAAAGAAAACAATTTCATATGGCAAAGGTGTCAAATTTGCTTAAATGCCACTGGAAGTGTGTAATTTGATCACATGAGATCAAGATTTAACTTTTGAAAACAAATACCCTGCAGTGTCCAGAGTGAAAGAAAGTATGAATATAAGAATCGCTTTATGTCCACTGTTAAATACGGCTGTGGATTTGTGATGCTGTGGGCCTCTTTGTCTCCCACAGGTCCAGGGGTCCTTGTTAGAGTTCAGATCATCCTGAGCTTTTTAAAACACTGGGACCGAAAGCTAAAAATAGGCTACGACTGGATGACTATTTCAGTCTCCAGACCTAAATCCTACGGAAAAGCTGTGATGTGCGCTGAAAAGAATAGAGCATAAAAGAGGACCAACGTCTCTCAAGAGATTTTTAAAGTAGGGCTCTTTGGGCTTCGGATTAAAGAAATGTGATAGGAGAAGACTAAGTACCATCATATCTGTATTAGAGGACATGCAAAGTATTGATAGCAGGGTTACCAATCAGAGCCAATTGTTTATTAAAAAACAATTATTTCTTCTCTGAGATTTCTTTGCAGACTAAATTAATGTAATCAAATTTAAGATTGGAATAAAAAAAAAAATAGTTAAGATTATTCTGTTGGAATAAAAAAAATATGTTTCTTTTAAAGCCTCTAACCTGTCTTTACCAGGGGTGTGGAAAAGTGTGACGGGCTTTAATACATTAATGTCTCTTGTCCAAGCTGAAACCGTACAACGCAGAGTTGTAACCGGTTGTAGTTGAGTCAGGCTGACGCAGCCTCACTTTTCACATCAAATCCCTGGGCTTTGCCTCTGTATGCCGCAGATAACCCCGGCTGTAATGCAGCGTGGCAGCGCGCCAGGAGCCGAGAAGATTTAATCCACATCACCAACAATCACAACGAAGGTAAAAATAAAATGTAGGTTAAGCTCATCCAAGGTGCACTGCAGCATTCATCCGGACTGAAAGCTAGATGTTGGCTTTCAAAAATCATGAAAACAAAACAAAACGATTTCTGTTAACTCTATCTAATATTTGTGGCAAATTATGATAAACTTTTACTGTTGTATTTCATGTTTGTTTATGTTTAACAAATTACTTAGAAAGATGCTAAACAGACACACAACACAGTAAGTTTTTCGTAGTGTACCAAAACGTAAGTCTGTGGTTTCTTGATTTGTAATACCCTGGTTCGTCGGTATTAATCATTTTCAGTGTCTTTCCTGAAAAAGAGTTAACAAATTATTAGCAACACAACATTCAACTAATCCTACTGGTTTTCCATCTTGGAACTAGAACCTAATCTGAGAGTTACGTGCTTCCCAAATCCAAAAAAATGGCCAAGGCTCCAGTTCTTCTTTTTTGAACTTGTATGCTGCTAATGCTTATATTTTCGCCACCTACTGACACAGAACTGGTATTGCAGCTGAACTCCAGTGATTGTGTGTCTTTCTGAAGTTTTAGAAACTTTTCTTTTCAGTTTTCTTCACATCTTTCCACCTCCTGAAGTGAACTCAAAACATTTTGTTTTTTTTAGAGATGAGGAAGCCTAAGCACCGAGCAGACAAAAAGGGAGGAAAAGGAGGACATCATAACGGCACAAAGAAGAAAGAGAAACAACAAACAAATCAGGTGAGCAGAGAAAGCACTGTTGATGCTGATACGGCAGTAATTAATCACAGATCTTTACCGACCCTCGTGCCAGCCTGCTGTGTGGCGTGTCGCTTCGGCTGCTGGGATTGAATGTGCAACCAAAAACCAGTTCAATTCGCATGGACAGGGACTTCCATCTGTTTGTGAGTCAGTTTTCTGAGGCTGATCAGGTTTTAATAGTACTAATGGAAGTGCTGCTCTCACTGTAATGACTTGGACTCGTTGTAGTGATGTGTGTGGGGGTGGTGAAGGTTTAAAGACCTCATACCAGGTCAGACAGTGTCCAGTCTGATTAATGCTCATCATAGGGGGCAAACAAAGCAGATCCTGCCAGGGCTGGATCAGATGCTGTTTTCAGTGCGTCACTAAGAGGCTGCCTGGCTGCACGGATGGCGCTCCGATGCTACTGTTTATGTAACAGCAACACACAAAGACTGACTTAGAATTTGCTGTTTTGCTGAAAGCAAGAGAGCGCAAACACTGCCTCGTGAACAAAAAGACAAGGTGGGATGCTTGAAGGTAACGGGAGTAGATTTTGATTGTTCTGTCATTTCAGAGTGTCCATAGCAACGGAGTGATAACAGAACCCAAATCTGCTGCCAAAAAGAACCAAAAGAACGGAAAGAAACCAGGAGGAAGGAGCGGGAAAGATGTGTCCAAGAAAAGTCACAATAACAGAGGTGAGACATTGTAGAAAAAATGCTTACTAAAGGGTTTTCTCTCTGTGTGTTCTCCATAGACTAAATTGTCCTAAATTCCTGTATGACTCAGCTTCTTTGCTAAAATTTGAGACACCGGAACATGTGCATGCAAGCAGGGTCACTTGAGTTCATGACTTTTAACATGTTACCACATTTTCAGTGGAGAAGGAGTCATCCAGCAAAAGCACAGCAAAAATGACTCATCCAACTGACCATTGCCACATTTCCTCTTTTACTCTTTTGATGTTGCTTGAAGATATGAAGCCGTCCTCCTGAGTCGCCCCTCTGAGATATTTGTGGAAACCTTTAAACTTATGCTTTTCTGATACAGAGTTATCACAGTTTTTTTATTCCCATTTAACTTTTCTATTTTGCAATAGACCAACACTAAATAGTGGCACAACACAGACAACTTTTTTAAATCTTAGAAAACTGTGGTGCATTTTTTTTCAGACACCCTTTGCTCCAATTATGGCTGCAAGTATTTTGCAGCTCATGGAGGAAAGACCTTTCTTCCACTATTGTTCTATATTTAGCTCCATCCATTTTCCAGTCAGCTTTGCTCAGCATCTCCGTTCCACACCATGATGCTGCCACTACCATGTTTCACTTTAGGGATGTTGTGGTTATGGAGTCGTGCCACAGACGAGGTGTCACCTGACAGGACACATTACGTCACTTGTTTGCTTTGTCCAATGAAACACTTTGGTAAACTGTGAGTGGGACTTCTTATGCCTTTGATTAAACAATGAGTTTCCTTGTGACAGTTTTACTTTGAGGCAAAACCTCTGCAGTGCACAGCTGAAACTTGTGAATTGTATAAAATCATGAACCTGGGCTTTGGATCTCTGTAGCTCCTCCAGAGTTACACTAAGGTCTTTTAACACCTTCTCTGATTAATGCTCTTCTTGGATGCCTGGTCTCCTCAGGTGGACGGTCATGTATTTTTTGGGAGTTTTGCAGATGTGTCATATGATGGATTGAATGTAAAAAAAAAAAAAAAAACTGGTGTATTTATAACCTAACTCTGTGATAAACTTCTCCTTAACTTTGTGCTGACGTGTCTGTGGTGCACCTCGTTCTTCATCATACTTTTTTTTTTTTTCACAATTGTTCTTGGGTTTTTCTTTGGCTCGCCTCCTTTTCCAGTGAGTTCCCCACCAAAAACAATGAGCCCACCCTTGGAACCACAGTATTTGGACGTGCCATACACATCTAGACCGGATAGGAGGTTGTACCTGGGCAAATCCTCCACCCTCCCCACCCCGGACAACTCAAACCCGGGCCGCTGTGTGGACATGGTCAGCCTACCTGGAGGAGCGACACCCACCCACCACCAGCGCTGGAGCAACCCAGGGGACAGCAGCCCCGCCTGGGGGACCATGGAGCACACCTGCTGCCGGCCCCTCACGGAGTACCGCGTGCTCCCCCATGAATTTGCTTCCCTGCATGGGAAGGAGTGGGATGAGAAGCAACAAGCGGTGATGGACCAGAATGGAAGCCTAAAACGGAGCTGTCAGCTTCAACCAAAGGTGCCACGGTCTGTCACGGAGGTGGATCTGTCAGAGCCAAATGTAAGCAATAAATTATGTTCTTCAATAAGCTTAAAACAAAATACAGTAAAAAAAGGTCCTGTAAATATTGAGCAAAATATGAAGACAGGCAGAAGGACGTAGTCACATATGATGGTTTGCCACAGTTTCTGCGCAGATTATAGACCACTTCCTCTGCTCTCTGCCTTAACATAATCCAATACTGACTAGAAGAGGTAGTTGCTACCATCCACTGGGGGCTTTATGTTTGGAGGGTTGGGTTAACCCTAACCCTACCCGTCAGAATACCTAGGACCAGTCAAATACATCATAATAGTAGTATGTGATGTGCTGTAGAGCAGAAGATTTTCCACACATAAGGAAAAAAAAAAAACAAAACAGAAAAACTACAGCATTTTGAAATCATGCAAACAACTTAAAGTCTGATATTTCTTTAGATGAGAAAGACATCAGTGTATGTTATTGGAATAGACAAAACTAAGTAGTAAATAATTGTGATGGGGAAGGAAAATGCAAAACTGTTAAAGTTTTCTTTTTCTTTTTTTTTAAAGAAAACTAGAAGATGTTGCATCGTTCTGTGTTTTGCTCCCTGTCCACTGAAACTCCCAAGTAAAATCCAAAGCAATGGTTGTCTTCACAATTCAAATAATTAGTAAGTAGAGAGCTGCTGTGTGTATTTTCAGCTCAAATCCAGCTGTCAAGGTTTGTTGGAGAACATTAAATAAACTGTATCACGAAGGAGCACAGCAGAAATGTCAGGAATAAAGTTGTTAAGCAGAGTTAGGTCATTAAACAATATTATCAAAAAATGTGATGTTTGGCACAAATGGACAGATGAGTGATCTCATTGAATGACAGGAGAGCAAGGAGAGTATGGATGTGCAAAGATTCACAGCTAAAATGGGAGATAATAGGGATGAAATACTCGAAAGAAAACTATAAGATTTCCTCTTTGGAGGACTCCAGTCCTCAAGGGCTACCATCCTGCAACTTTTAGATTCACCTCTGCTCCAAAATGTCTGAATTCCCTCACCAGCATTCATTCCTCTCTGCAGTAGGCTGGAAACGAGCAGTTTATTTGATCCAGGTGTGTTTGAGCAGAGACACATCTAAAAGTTACAGGATGGTAGCCCTCGAGGACTGGAGTTGGTGACCCCTGCACTGAAGAGACGCATTAAAAAATGGGAGAATTTCTTTTAGTCAGGTTAAGGAAATATTTAGCTTTTTTTTTTGGCCAACATACAAAACAAAGTGTGTATTGACACCAAACACTGCACATCTGAACATCCCAACAATGAAACACACTGGTAGCAGCATCATGCTGGAGAACACAGGGGTTGACAACCTGTAGACTGCCTTTCATTTTCCTTCAAAACTATGTGCTACGTTGTCTTCATCTCATAAAATCCCAGTGAAATACATCAAATTTTGAGACTGAAACATCACAAAATGTGAAAAGATGCTATTAGAGTTCAGTATATTCACTTAATGTTACCATATAGGAAATTAATCCATTCTGAATTGAGCATTAACTGTGGATTTTTCTATTGTAATAGTGATTACTTGTTGCTAATACCTTACAATAGTCTAGACAGAGCCAGGAGGCATTGCCCTGGTGAACAGTTGGCGTTTCTCAGAGCACAACCCTCACAGCTGGTCAGAGAGCACGTGCAGGATCCAGCATGTGTCACACAGAGCAGTAGTCAAAGCCTAACATATTGAGGGAGAAACAATCAAAGATGAAAAAAAATGGTCTTACATAGAGATTTAGAGCTGCCTATAGAGCAGCAGGGACACTGGTTCTTAGTAACAGATGGAGCTAAGACAACATTAGGCTTAAAGGTTCAAACTAAAAATCTATTTTTGTGATGGCTTTCATTCTTATTGGGATGTGGCGGAAAAAAATGGTTTTGCTCAGATGCTCTTTCGGATGTAATGTTTTGGCAGGTTTTGAAAATGATCAAATGATTTACCATAAATTTGTTAAAAAGACATTTTTTCTGAGCTTGCATATTTACATCGTTGTTACTAGAGTAACAATTAATTCATGGTGAATTATTATACTTTTAGTTGTGTGTACTAAAGATCTGGAAACATGTTTGGATTGCAGAAAGGTGTGGGAGCACATAACTAAAAACTAAGTGAAAAACAATATAACGCACTCCTCTCCAAAACAGAAGTTTTCCTTCTCGAACTAAGATGAACAACCGTCTCACCACAGAGCCAGGAGTCAGGGAAGTCATAGATTAGAAACCTTAATCTGAATAGCCAGGAGTTCATGGCTGATTGAATTGCAGCGGGATTAGGCAGAGGTTTTGTCTGTTGAATTCTTTTGTGCAAGTGACCAAATGAAACCAGCTGTGGCATAAACACGGCAACAAATCCCCACATGATGGCATCGGAGTGATCACGTTCTCCAGGAAGGCCTTCAGTCTGGTTATTTTATTATTTTGAACCGAACAACTAAAATCAGGATTGAATGTGTAATCGTTTTTTTTTTTTTTTTTCAAGGTAGGATATGCAGCTCGCTTTAAAATCGGTAGCCCAGAGAAACCGGAAAGCGTTTCGACACAGCAGAGTTGCCACTTTGAGCTGTTTCTGTGTCATACCTAAGTGCTTCCTCTAAATTTCTCACCCCACATTAAGAAATGACTGATTACTCCAGCATCATTTACCATCATCTACTTCCCTATTGTTGTTTAAAAAAATGAATTTCTTTAGGAAGAAAAATCCTTATTACACATTTTCTGTTGTATTTTTATTTTTATTTTTCACTGAAATGAGATTGGCAGCAAGGGAATAATCGCATTATACCACAACATGACCAGCAGTGGTTACGTGACTGACATTTACTTAGTGAAATTACTGGCCCAACTCTGTGGATTAACCACAGCAACACAACACCGGTAGCTGACGTGACGCAAGCGCATTCTCATTAAGTTGCCCGAGAAAAAATCAAAAAAAAAAAAAAAAAAAAAAACACTGCAATTAGAAACCCCAAACTGAGCCGTTCCTGGAAGTGGCTGAAAGTGTTTTTTTTTTTTCAAGAAGGCCACAAAATGCACACTTAAGCATTTGTGTTTTTCCCTTTCAAAGCAATACTGCAGCAAGAAACACAGTCAGTTGCCTCACATCCTGTGTTTTGTGAGGAAGTGGCCCAGTCAGCTCATTAGACAGTCAGCCTGAGCGTTAAGTTAACACATCACTGTCAGATCAGTGAGGGAGAGGCAAGAAAAGAGCAGCCAAAACAGCAAGAAAATTTACAAAGCTGAAAATGTTACAAAGAGCAGCGTCTAATGTGTCAGACAAAACAAGGAGCAACAAACCGAAGGTAGGTTTTAAAAAACTAAACATAACTGATGCTGGTGGGACAATTTAATCCTTTAAATTAACTTTGTATCATGTTATTCTTGTCCTAATGAATCAAACCGTAAATTACATGAAATTGTCCCTGATTTGTAGTTTAAAATATGCAAAAAAATAAAAAATAAAAATAAAAAATAGATTCATCCAAACACTAGAATTAAAAATGCGAGTAAAAACAAATTTTCTGTTCATGTAATCGCTGGCAGAGAGCCGCACAAATCTAAGCAGTTTCTGCTACATTAACTCAATCTCCCCGACGGCTGTCTAGGAGCATAGAGCTCATATTTAACCAGGATTTCCACAGGATTAATCATTTATATAATTATTTTTGGTGCTCTGCACAGGGGATGATGTGTGTGTGTATGTGTGTGTGTGTGTGTGTGTTGGGAAGAGGGGTTAGGTTTGGGAGAGATTATAATGACTTTTAGTTTTATGAAAAATTGGGAGTGCCAGAGAAAAGCAAGCTGTGAGTTCTCGTCCAGTTCTGTGCGGATAAAGTAGTGTTGTTTAAATCTGCCAGCGCTGCTTCGTGGAAACATGTAGATAAATGGAAATGATGAAAAAGGGCGAAAGTTTGACATGTTTACTCATGTTATTTGCAAAAGAATAGATGTTTTTGTGTCTTTGCCATAAAATAACCCAGATTCCTCAGTCTTTTGTTAGCAGACAGTGACAGGAAATTTACCCACAAACTGTTCAAGTAAAGTAAAAGTACGTTGTTTTTTTTTTGTTTTGTTTTTTGTCTCTTTTAGCGATCCACAAGCTTCGGCAGGTTTGAGGGTCTCAGACATCACTCATCACAAGCCAAAATTGAGGAAAATGGGACAACTATGGTTGGTGGACAAGCTTGTTTTTTTTGTGCATTCATGTTTTATAACAAACTTCAATTCCATGTTGTGTAATATAACACCAAAACCTTTGTCTTGTGGATACGCTATAGTACTCATATTTTCACAACTTTGAAAATGTGCATTGAAATGGGCTTTTAACTAAAAACAATTATGCATTTTAAAGTAAATTTATAGAGCAGAAAAACAAGTGGTTTACTAAATTCCACCTTTTTTTCTGTCCACCATTAATCTCTTCAGCTCAGAGAAGAGTGCGACAGTCCAGATCCCGTTAGATCAGCTGGATTCGGCAAAAAGATGAAGGAGATCTCGCTGACCATGAGAAGAAAGATGGGCAAAAAGCACGTTAAGTCTCTTTCAGAGGAAACAGTGAGTCTTTTTTTTAAGATGCTTTCTTCACCAACTGGGATAAATCTCTTAACTTTGCATGACAAGCACTTCAGCTGACACAGATAACCAAAAACCCCCCTTTGTACCTGTCACAGCATTTACTGCAGCCCTGTGCTCTTCCTTTATCACATTCATCTAACACAAACCCACATCCTCACACATGACGCTGGCCTGAGCAACAATGCAATTCTGCTTTATACTTTGACCTGTACAGAATTATAAAAAAAACAAAAACAAAACATCTTCCTGCAGTTTCATACTTTGTTCATACTTTGCTGTAGCACAGATTCAGAGATTCAGAGATGCTAAACTTTGAAATTTTAGCATCTCCATCTTTACCTGACCCTGTATGTTGTAGTTTACTCTCATGTCCTTGTTGATTATTATTTTTTTTGCCTTTTTATGTGATCCAGGGGGACGACACAGACAAAGACCCAGAAGCAGAGACAGAGAGCAGCCCAGCAGTTGAGAAAAGCTCTGCAAAGACGAGCAACTCCTTGGAGAGTCTGTACAGCGGCCAGAGCTCCTCCAGTGAGTGTTTACATCCGATCCACACTCAGTGAAGTGTTAAGAACCAGTGCTGTGTATTTATCATTGGTTTACCGGTTCAGGTGGCGTCACCAGCGAGTCCAACGGTTCCAGCCAGAGAGACAGCCTGAAGCTGGAGGAGGACGGCTCCTACCAGGGTCAGTTCTGCGGCCGGGCTCGGGTCCACACCGATTTCGTTCCCAGTCCTTATGACACAGACTCACTGAAACTGAAGGTAACTTCCAGCAAAACCTGACCTGCTAGTAGTGGAGACGTGGACAGAAAATAACTTTTCAACCTTTAATTGGATTTTGTAGGTTGGTGACATCATCCACATCATCAGGAAGCCTCCGATGGGCATCTGGACCGGCATGCTCAACAACAAAGTTGGCAACTTTAAGTTTATCTACGTGGATGTTTTGGCAGAGGAGAAGGAGAAAGAAGAAGAGGAGGAAACTCCAAAGATCAGGGAGCAGAAGCTGTGCAAGAGGCCACGACCCAAAACGCTGCTGGAGTTACTGGAGCGGCTGAACCTGGAGGTGAGGACAGGATCCAGGAGAAATCAATTCCTTTTTGTCAAGTTAGAAATTTAAGCTTTTCAGTAATCAATCAGATTCAAAACTTGATCTCGTAATTCCTGCTTAGTAACTTTCAGTAGCACTTAATATCCTGCAGTAAAATGTTGTTGGCCTCTTCATTAAATATAATTCCAGATTTCTTTGACCCTGAGATTGAATCTTACGTCAACTCTGAGAAAGGCTGAGATCAAAACAGACTTCCACCATAATAAAACAGCTCCAGTCCTAAGAACATCATTACTTTACATTATTTTATGAACCTTCATGCCTTTGTCATGAAGATTATTTACAGAGTCTACATGCATTTACACATGTCTGATGAGAAGTCAGGAATAAAACAGCTGTTTTCTAGCTTTAGCTATTAATTCTATCTAAGAACAATGAATGCTGAATAATGACCTGCTACTTTATGAACCTTTCGTTGAGGGGGTCTGGAACTCAAATCGTCAAGTGCCACTGTTTGGGAACTTTTGGATGCATCCATGTTCCAACACTGCTGAATCAATGGCCGGGCCTTTGCCAAACTTTCTGATATCCCAAAAGAGGTAACTCAACCATTTGGTTTGGTTCAGGTGTGTTGAAGCAGAGATGAATGTAGAAGTTGTGGGAACATTGGCACTTGAGGAATGAAGTTCCAGACCCGTCTTTAGACCAAAGACACATTTATAATGGGTGGGTCAGAATCTTCCTATGAGGAACACATTCTGAGAGATGAACTTGAAAAGAATTTCTAGACTCCAAAATCACTCACAGTGACTTTCCACAAATTGAGAACAGAGCATGCAATCAGTCTTTACAACAACAACAAAAAATTAATAAATATATATGGTGCTTTAAAAGAAATTTATTTTATTTATTTTTACTTTGACCTACTTTCTTGAGAGATCAGAAATATGTTTCATCTTTAGTTCTCAGAATGTGTTTGGCAGTGAGATCACTGGTGTTGCACATCTCCCTCCTTCATTTCCTTTGTGAATAACAACTAACTGTGATGAAAATAAGTGGGACATTTTTGTGATGGTAGCTGATTTTAGACAGCATGCTTCTGCTTTTGGTCAATGCTAGCTGCCTGCTTGCTCAGTTACTCTCAGTTATTCTGAACTGCAGAGAAGTCTATAGGATGAATCTGTAGACTTTTCTGGAAAGTCTCTGTCAATAATTATCCATTTCAAACACGATGAGGGTTTAAAGCTTTATCAAACAGTGATCGCACATGAAGCTGAGAGGTTTTTGAGATTAGAGATCCTTATGTTAGAAGTCCAGGTTAGTTTAACCCTCTCGAACTAGCCATTATCTGGAGCCTTCTGGATTTGCACTAAATATGCAAACAGAGTTGTTGTCTGCTGTGAGATGGAAGCAACGTATAACTTAACCTCACTTTAAAAATAATCCCTCTATTGAATTGTTTTGCTTCAGGAATACGCCTCTGCCCTGTTGCTGAATGGCTACCAGACAGTGGAGGACCTGCTGCACCTACAGGACAAACACCTGATAGAGCTGAACGTCAAGGACCCCGAGCACAGGCGGAAGCTGCTCGCTGCCGCCGACTTCCGCTACGTAGAAGGTCAGCCGCATCCTGAGCAGTCATCCTCTCAATATGACCCAATCTTAAGAAAACAAAGTTACAGAACAGAATCAGCACTAGACTGATCTATTTTAGCCATTGCAGAGACGTTCTCATTACCTTAGAAACTGTTTCAGGATAAGAACTGAAACAATAAGGTTTTTTTTTGTTTGTTTTTTTAACCTGTAGCTGAAACCTGCCTCTGCCTGCGTGCCACTATGCACTTACGGCTCACTAGTGATTTCCTGTCAGTCAAACAGAAAGCGCTCACCAGGACAGAAGGCATTCTTGTAATCTGACATTTCTAAGCAGGAGGGCTGATTATCACGTAGCTCTGAATGAGAACAAAACTTGCACTCGCTTGTGATTCAGAGAACTGCAACATCCACTAGTGGGGGTTGTGCTGCATCCGGCAACTCAGAGAAAATGTGATTGAGAAGCCACTGATTGTTGTTTATTTGTTTGGGTGATAGCGTGAGCCCCAACAGATGGCAGCCGCTGCAGCAGCGACGCTGCCAAGCCTGTTGACGTGGATGAGACGGCACTAATTTAATCAAGCTGCGCTCCATTAGGTTAGCGCTGTGGTCAGGGGGATTAGGAGCTTCTGACAAACCACAGAACTGAGGAATGGTCCCTGCTTGTAGAAGGGGAAAGAGAAAGGAGACGGGGATCTGATGCATTCGTTTGCCTATCAAAAAAAAGCTACCACTGCACTCGGAGGCACATTTTACTCATGAAGAAACGTGTTCCTGTAGCAGAAGTAGATCAAAAGAAATATTAGATATTCACGATCAGTTTCCACTGACTTGCCACAGATGTTATCTTCTTCCATGTAGGCAGAAGCCCTTATCTCTCAACACAGTTTTTCTATTTTTTTATTAAATTTGTTTTTCTTTGCGGCTGCAGGTGATGATACGAGCAATGCAGAGGAGCACAGATCTTCCCACGGCCAGCAGGAGGAAGACAGCGACTGTCCCAGAGACTCAGGCTGCTTCATCCCGTCTGAGTGTTCGGACACTAAGGAGGACACAGAGCACGTCACAGACACAGCGGAGGCATGAGGCGCTTGGCTTATCAGAAGGATTCTGAGAAATTTGGAATATAAAGTCACACTTTTTTCCAATAATTCTGATGAAAAACAATTCTAAAAATCCTCTCAACATGTAATGTTTACACCTTGTGTTCTGACCTGGCGCTTGTGTAATGTGGAGGCGCTTTGAAAGATGAATGAAGAGTGGGTTGCAGAACAGATGTTCAAAGTGTAATCTCATCCTTGTGTTGCATTATGAAGGTAAAGAAGTTACAGTTTATTGATATGAAGTCAGTTATATTTATTACATTCCAAATGATCCAGTGTTTTCGCTCACAGTTGTTTCAAGCCTTTATTTGTCACAGATGAATCACTTTTATATTTCCCATCACATCCAGGCCCAGCCCAGCCCTCGGCATTCAGTCCGTCTATCTTACACAATGTACATAATACGTGTATTATTTTGAGCATGAGTTTGAATGAGAGTGTCTGTTTGTGTATGTGTGAAAGAGTAAACCCTACGCTAAGTACATATGTATTTATCTGTTTTCACAACCTTTTGTAAATAAATCAATAAAACATATACAGTTATAATTTTGTCTTCATTCATTTCACCTAGACCTTTGTTTCTGATTTTTATCCACAATTAATAAAAAAATTGTATTACTATAGAAATAAATGCATTGTATTATTATTATTATTAGTAGTAGTAGTAGTAGTAGTTGTTGTAGAAGGGAAAGAAGAGGTAGAGTGCAAGTTTGCAGGATGTAACATTTTATCCAGTTTAAAAATAATTTCTAAACATTGCTGCATTTAATGGTAAATAGTAAGTCGGATTCCGATTTCGATTAATGGATTTCCACCTTAATATGGAAAAGTTTCCCTTTTACGAACTTGAACAAGATTCTTCCAGCGTGACTGTTACATCATCTATAAAAAATATTTTAAATTAAGAGATTTTGTTTGCTAGTAAAGGTTAAACCACGATACAAATAACTTATTTTCTAGAATTTCAAAGCCTCCTTTGCCCCACTTTTCTTTCTTTCAGTAAAAGCCACGGCTTTACCAGTGAAGCGATTGCTGGTTATTTCGCCCGTTTGTCGCTTACTTAAGTCGTTTGATGCTCAACTTTACTACTACTACTACTACTACTACTACTACTACTACTAGTAGTAGTAGTACTACTATTATACTGATAATATACAATAATAACAATGTATTTTAGGATTTTCCTCCTTAATTTATAACGTTAACATATTTAGAAATTAAAGTCGAACATTAAAACGGTATGCACTTTATGCATCAAGACGTCGGAAGTTTCTCAGTTAAAATGCTCATTTCCGAGGTTTGGTAAATGCAACATATGACGTGAACTTTCAATATCTCTAGATGATTGGCTGAGAGCGCGTAAAACGTCACGAGTTTTGACTTCTCCCTGCTACTGATGGAAGTCGTAGTCAGTAGCTATCATGAGCTGAGCTACACTCCTTATATGTGGCAATAACTGTAAACTACATTACCCATAACCCAAAGCGAGCAGTAAAATGTTGACGTGTATTTTAGTTCAGTTGCTCCAGTTGTCTGAACCGGTGTTTCCATTTTAGGCACATTTTAGGAGTTTGCTGTAAGGTCCAGCTGTTTGTGACAATGTCTGGGGAGATTTCTATGATCGGTAAGTCTAATAATAGACAGCTTTTTAAGCTAAAACCAATTAGAGGCTCGGCTTCTTGTTCCACCTGTGGTTGATAACCGTTTCGGTTTCGTTGTCGCAGGTTCGGTGATCCTGGCCCTGTTTCTGGCTGGGTATCTGGGACAGCAGTACTTGCCTCCCCCCAAACCCAAAGTGATCGGCCTCGACCTGGGCACCACCTTCTGCTCGGTGGGAGTCTTCCTCCCGGGCAGCGGGGAGGTGGAGGTGATCGAAGATGAGGAGGGGAGGAAGAGCATCCCTAGCGCGGTTTCGTTCACCAGCACTGCGGTGCTAGCCGGTTACGAAGCCATGAATGTGGCGGACAGCAACCCTCAGAACACCGTATACGATGCCAAGAGGTTCATCGGGAAGATATTTGAGCCGGGTGTCCTGGAGCAGGAGAGCGCCAGGTACCCGTTCCAGGTGGGTCAAGCTGGGGCTCATTGTACGTGGGGGAAGCTTGGGTTACTGCATTTGCTGGCAAAGATTTGCTGGCAATTTGCTGCATTTCTAACAGCTGTTAGTCCTTTTAAAATATAATATTGCATGTTGGTTTATAATATTTTATAATAAAGTTTAAAAATTGTTAAATTGTAGCTTTAGCAGTAGAGATTGAAGCAAACGTGGAAGATGTTCTGTTGAGGTGAGGCAAAGCTTTACGTTTTTAGCCAACATGCAAAAAGCTATGTGTGATAAAACCGATGCATCCTTCTGGAAACGACAGTGACAGCATCATAATGTGGGAAGGCTTTGTTTTATAGCTACATATATTTATATATATTTTTTGAAGGTCTAGAAAAAACACTACAAACTTCTATATTCTGTGCTGCTTTGTGTTGGTTTACCTCATAAAACCTCAGTAGTTAAAGTTTATAGCTTTGACTTGTGGAAATCTGAAACAGTTCATTGGTTGTGAATATTTTTGAAATGCACTGTAATTATCAAATAAATTCAGTTCAAAGCTGTACTAAAACAGCTCAATGTTGCTCCTGTCATCCTTCAGATAACTTTAGTCCCAACAGCTTCTGCTTTTGCATTTTCCTTCCTTTCTAAAAGCCTCTGTCCTGCGCTTTGTTCTCCAGGTGGTAAACAACAATGGAAGCGCAGAGTTTGTGATCTCCACCAACCACACCTTCACCGTGAGCCCAGAGTTCATCGGCTCCAGGCTGCTGATGAGGTTAAAGAAGATGGCTGAGCGACAGCTGGGCGTGCCCATCCAGAAGGCCGTCATCTCGGTGCCCGCAGAGTTCGACGAGCGACAGAGGAACTACACGGTCCGCGCCGCTAACCTCGCAGGTCAGGTGATCAGAAGGACGGTTTAAAGCGACACGAGGCGCCTGATGTTAGGAACAGGTTGCTCTGTTCCTAAAGTGTCTGGTTGTGTAATCTTCAGGCTTATCGTGGCCTGAAATTGCAACACTGACTGTCTGATCGTGGTTTGACAGGTTTGGAGATCTTGCGTGTGATCAACGAGCCGACGGCTGCAGCCATGGCCTACGGCCTGCACAAAGTGGACGTGTTCAATGTCCTGGTGGTGGACCTGGGCGGAGGGACTCTGGATGTGTCTCTGCTCAACAAACAGGGAGGCATGTTTCTCACCAGGGCAATGGCAGGTAATTGGATACAGCTATTAAGAAGATTTTTCTAATCGACTTTACAGCATGTAAAATTCATGCAGTGCTGCGAAAAAACATTGCATGAATGCTAAATGATCTGTGATGTAGCATTTTTTATTATTATTATTTTTTTATACCTACATGTTTCACAATTGATAGATTTTACTTATTAAGAGAAAAACTCTCCAAACCTACCTGATCGTGTTTGGAAAAGAAATCACCCTCTTTGTTAAGTCATATTTTAATTATGTTATCCACATTGAATTCACAAGTTTCACAAGTTTGACCCAGGACTTTTAATTGCCAGTGCTGTAGAATCAACATGTCATTGTAATAGAGCTGACAACATGAAATGGGCTAAAAGATTTCATAAAGCGTCGTCTGATCGAAAGAAATCCAGTAACAGATGGGAATCAAAATCATTGACTATGCAGCCATTTCTGTTGTTTTTGGGGAATCCAGTCGACCCACCGAGAGAGCTGTTATTCACAAATGGAGAAATGGAGGCCATTTACCTTTATACAAACCATTTTATATAATATGCTGAATACCTGTTATTCCTTATGGCTCAATAACATATTTGTCTGAATAAGTCCATTAATCAACTAATTTTTTTATATGTTAGTTATTAAAATTGAGTGCTTTTTTTTTTTGTTAAATCAGGTGTGTGACAAAATTTTCAAAGCATTAAATTTTGTTGTATTTTAGTTTACTTTGTCCCTGCTGTGTAGGATATTACGACAAAGCCTTATGAAGAACAGTAATAAATTATTAGTAAATTCAATATATTAGTAAATTGAAACCGACTTCTCTGGTACATTTGTGGTTCTGGAAAAGTTTGAAAAGTTACCTTGGAAAATGCTTGAATTTTACAGTGGGGGAAAAAAATGTACAATCTTTGTTTTTACTCAGGTAATCTTTGTCCTTTGTCATTTAGTAATTATCTGACACACAAGGTAAAACTCTAAATTGGTAAAATCTGTAAGATGGATACATATTTATATTTATTTGTTTATGGAAATGAAAAATAAATGTTTTAGTTTCAGAAAAGTGTGGAAATAAAGTGCAATACCACTTTGTTTCCCTTGTAGAATCAACGTGAAATAATAAATATCCAATTTTTTATTAAATAATATGTTATTTGCAGGTAATAACAAGCTGGGAGGTCAGGACTTCAGCCAGAGGTTGTTCCAGTACACCAGTGAGCGAGTTCGGCAGCAGTTCGGCGTCGCCCCCGTCCTCAAGGAGGACCTCCACCGCCTACGACAGGCCGTGGAAGCCGCCAAGCTCAACCTCACCCTCCACCCCAGCGCCTTGATCTCCGTTCCCCTCCACCTTCACGCGCACGATGGCTCTGGGTCCCCGGAGGGGCCCGCTCCTCCTCCGGTTCACTTCCAGGTGGAGGTCAGTCGCGAGCTGTTCGAGGAGCTCAACCAGGACCTCTTCCTGAAGATCCTGGTCCCGGTGAAGACGGTGCTGGCCGAGGGCCACCTGCAGAAAGAGGACGTGGACGAGATCGTTCTGGTGGGAGGGTCCACCAGGATACCGCGCATCAGGACGCTGATCAGCGAGTACTTTGGGAAGGATCCCAACACGTCGGTGGACCCCGACCTGGCCGTGGTCACGGGCGTGGCCATCCAGGCCGGCATCATGGGCGGCTCCTGGCCGCTGCAGGTGAGCGCCATAGAAATCCCCAACAGACACCTTCGCAAGACGAACTTCAGCTGATCCTGAACCAGGAGGGAGGGAGGCTGCTGGTTCCTGTTCCTGTCCACCGCGACGCTCCTGGTGGTTGGAGAGAAACGGCCGATACAGGGAGCATCGTGTTTCTGTCTGCAAGCCGAACGTGTGGCTTCTTGAACTTTCTGTTTCCTCCCCGAGTGAGAAATGTGTCAGTTACAAACAAAATGTGTTGAAACACTTTTTCCTGTGTAGGTGACTTAAAAACTCGCTTGCTTTTTATTGCACACTCAGCCTCAGCAGCAACAACCTGTTTAGATGTGTTAACTGCTCTGTAGCAGGAAGTAATATGATCATTCAGGAAGCAGTTTATTTAAACTTTGAAGACTAGCCGGAACATTTTTCATCTATTTATTTATTTATTTATTCTAGTTGCATTTCTCCGAGTGTGTGTGTGTTTTCAACGGACCTTTGCTCTTCCATCTGCAAGCTGATACACTGCGTGTCGGTGCCTTTTCAGAAAGCTGCTAATCTGTGTGAAAAGCCTCGCTCCATGTTCGCGCTTCTCATGCCGCCGGTTTACTGCAAATCACTGGAACCTGAAGTATGGCAGTACGCTCAGTTCATTTAAAGTTTCTCTGCAGAGGGGCCTACTTCCCTCATAACTCAAGTGTTCCGATGAGGTGCAGACTTTTCAGGTAACAAAGGAGGGAGCGTCCCGGAATGCTCTCCGTTTTTAGTGCCATGGTTTATTTGCCGCTAAGTAAAGTAGAAAAGACACACTCGATGCACTTTGACTCATAACTGTTGGCTAACTCTTCTTTTGTGCAATAACACACTGTAAACACATCAGCTTGGTGTTGGACTGTCTGCTTTGGCGGCTGAAGCTCAGTTCTGGCAGTCCAACAGAGGGACCAAAGTGTTCATCAGTGCCTTGTTTGTATAATACTGTTAAATGCGTTTGCTAAATGCAGAATGTTTATAACAGACGTTTATGTGAAATTATGTCTAAACTGTTTAATGTATCTTTTTACAAACCAGATTTGAGCTTTTCTGCCTGTGTAGAAGGTCTCAGCCACGACCTCATAAAGCACCCAACATTCCTTCTGTAAAACATCAGTGTTGCATCTTTTGCCAAACTTAATTTGTAAAAAGAAAAAAGAAAAAAAAAAAGAGTATAACCTGAATTCATGTTGAATAAGCTTCTGTGTAGAAACTGTAAAGATTACATACGCCCTTATATACAAGACCTGAGATCTATTTTTGTACTGGAAGTTTTCAGGATCAAACCAAAGTTACTTGATAAAGGGAAAATGCTGTGAATCACTGCTTTTCCACATTAAAATGTCATTCCTCATCAAGTCTAGTGGCCCTTTTCTCAAAAACCTCAACCATATTGTAACACAGGCAATCCTTATCACACACTGATGGCCCTTTGGTCTCCTTCCAGCCTCAAAGATGAACATCAAGTTAAGATAAATTTTATTTATCCAACTTTAATCTTAGGAGTGTGATGCAGTGTTACTGGTCTGTAAAGATGCACTGAAATGTTGGTCCAATCAAAAATATTTTCATTTCCAATCCAACTATGCTTTTTCTACCCTTTTTATTTTCTTCCTAAATTCTTCTTTTCTCATCAAAAATTGTTTGTATCCCCTTGTGGAAAGGTTGGAGGTTTGATTCAGAATAAATGCAAAATTGTGCAACATTTTGCTTTAAAGAATATATACAGCCTATAAGTTCATCAGGCCTCTGAGCAGATGTGAACCACTCACTCAAACCATATGACAAAAAAGAAAAAACAAGGGTCGATAATATAACTTAATTTAACTCGAGATTTTCTTTACTTAGAACATTTCATAGAACTGGCAATATTTGGAGATTATCTGTAGAACAATCAGGATGAATGTTTTTATTCTGTTGCATCGCAAGAATCAAACTCAAATGTACAATGGACAAAAGGCGACTGGTTTCCCAGTATGTGCTGCCTGTTCAACCAGCTTCACTTTATTTTCCAGTACAGTATTTACACCAGAAGTCACATGCAATACATTTCCCCGACATGAAAATACCAAAGAATGACAGCAAATCAAAGGCCAGCCTGTTCATCTTGTAATGATTAAAGTGTCACATTGTTAAGTTATCCCTATGATTACACATTCGTCATAACACTGCACACAAGGTAAAAAAAATATACCCAGTCAGAATCCATACATTATATTGAACACATTACAAAAGGAAACACAAACAGTTATCCAAGAAAAAGCAAATCTTAACCCCAGAAACCATTTTTCACCAGTTCTTCTGGTTTTACTGGGAGCACTGCTCACACAAAGTCCAGAAGTTTCCAACACTTGGATCCAGTGATCAGAAGTACGGCGGGCGGGGAGTATCAAAATACTTTACATGCACCGTGTGAACACGGAGGAGAAGGCAAAAATGTCTGTAAACACTTTTATCTCTTTAAATATAAATATCAATTTCATGAACTACAGCAGAGACTGAAGGCAGGAGCATCATGCTGCCATAATATTTACAGATCCTAATATAATAATTAACTGCTTTGGAAACATAGCTTTAAAAAAAAAAAAAAAAAAAAAAAAAAAACTGATGGGGAGCCCCTGAACATTTAGATATTGAAGTTGGAATCATCAGATTCAGCTTAAATCAAGTGCGTGTAGTCTTGTGCAATAAACGTAAAGTCCGTGAGGAGAAACAGAAACGGTATTTACAGAGTGTACAGAGCGCAGCGGGGCGTTTCCAGCAGCTCAGGAGGCTGGGAGTTCTCGTCATCAGGAACGATGCTTCCTGCGTCACCGCAGCAGACAGACGGCGCAGAAAATCACTGGCTGATACTCTGATTGGTGTAGGAGTCAAAGCATTGCTCTTCATACAGCTCCTCAGCACTGGCACCGTTCCTCACCTCTAGAGGGCGACAGAGGATAACAAAAAACAAACGTCAGCGTTCATTAACTCCTGCAACTTCCTAACTCCTACTTCCATTGAATCGCTCCATGGACTTACTTTTGCTCCCCAGGGCTAGAGGTTGTCTAGACAAATTGGCCTATAAGATCTCCTACTCTATGTCCCAGTTGGAGGTTTATGGGGGAAGATGAGTGCGAAGAGATGGAATGATGGATGAGGGGAATAAGGGGCAAAGTAGGCAGAGAGGTTTAATGAGTGATGAGGAAATGTTTGGCGGAAAGGGGAGACAGTCACTGCTTGCGAAGAGAATGGATGAGGTAGGATGGTCAGGAGGCGATACGTCACACAAAGGATGCTGACGGGGGAGCCATTACTGAGGCTGAGCTTTGACATGGAAGAGAGGAAGGAGAGCAGCGACAACAATCACAAACACGCACATGCAGGTCGACAGGGGTTCCAACTGATTTGTTACTGGTGAGGTTAAGAATTTAAATGGATTTATTTTTTTGGTGGGTGGGGGGGACAGCAGGATCCTACCGGAGAAGATCAGTTTCTCCTTCATGACGTTGATGTCTCGACTGGACGTCCTGACCGCTGCGCTCAGCATGATCTGTTCAGGATTGTAGCTGCGTATGCCGCTCATTCGATACCTGCACGGGTCACAAGGTTTGGTCAGAAATCACACAGAAGGTTGGTTTCAACTCCAAGTACTTTGCTTCCTCTTCTTGCAAAATGAACATGAGGGAAATGGTTTGGGGTGGAGTGGGTAAATATTCAAATTCATCTCTTAAATAATTTCTAAATTTTCACTCAGGTTTGGCTGTGAGACTTTGCTCCTGGAAAAAAAGTCCTCTGCTGTCTGAGGACATGTCTGTTAAAACATGATGGTGGATTAAAGTATCATCTTCATCTCATATCGAAATTAGTTTGATGATCTGAGATATGAAGGTGGATAAAAACACAAGAAATTTCTCACAGGGGTAATTTCTATGACGAAACACCCATATTTCTAGAGTATCTAGAAGATACTCTAGAAATACCCTTTTAATACAACACCCCCTGTTTTAAAAGGGTAACTAATTAATACATGCTAATGCTAATAAATACGTTCTGTAGAACGTTTTGGGTTGCGTCTTTTCAGCGGATAAGCTCTCAGGCTCTTCAAAGAGATTTTTCATGACTCAAAAACCTTCACACAATGGTTCCTAATTTACAGAACTAATGCTTGATTAAAGAACAATCAGGGAAAGGGCATTATGCAAGCGAAGCAATTAATAATGCCGCGCATCCGCTGAGAATACGCTGCATTATTCAGCAGCACTGAACATTTTAATGAACGGACCGTCTGTGCAGCTGCGGTTTACGGTTTTCCCAGTTATATTAAGGATTATTAGTCCATGTGGGACAACATGACCTTTACATTAATGAAAACAACCGTTCTGACGAATTTCATTAACTTAAAGAGTATAACCCACAGTAAAGTCTGAATAATGAGCAGAGGCAGTTAGATATGGAATTTATTTGTTTTGTAGCTTTTATAGGTAAAAACTAATCTTGATCATATTGTCCAACACATTAATATTGGTGAGATATTCCTTTCTAATAGTATTTTGAGGTTTGGGAACATTGATTTTCCATTCCCTTTAGGAACAAGTGGTTGAGAAAACGGGTAGCAACAACAAAGATTCAGATGTAGTAGACTTGATGAAGATGAGAATAAATACAGAAAGATGGTGGAATTGGAGATTGTGAGAAAACTCTGAATAAGATTTTATATAAACAAGGAGAGCAACAATGTAGAAAAACAAAGTGCCAAAAGGTCAAAAAAAAAAAAAAGCATCAAACAAAAATAAATGTGGGTGTGCAAGAACAGAAACGGGATAAAAGTGGAGAAGACTTGCAGGTCAGAGAAGGTGACCTGGTTACCTGATCATGTGATAGCTGAGAGAAGATGCCAGAATGCAGCAGAAGAGGAGGAGAGCATGCACGGCAGGCAGAGGAGAGAAAGAGAGAGAACAAGGCAGAAAGACAAAAAAGGACAAAAGAAGGCGGGAGAAAAGAGAGGTCAGTTTAGATGCCGGCAGAAGCTAAGGAGAAAACACACTTGTACCGGATGGTTACAAGGACAGAGAGGGAGGGTGGGGTGAATAAGCTCTCCATCCAACCGGGTGACAACAGGTATCACCAAAACAAACAAAATCAGTTTTCAGAGAAACACAAACACAGGAGAAGTGTTGAGGGTTAATCTAGAGCTTCCATCAACATGAGGAAAGAAGGCGGCCGCAGCAGCTAATAAACCAAAAGGACAGGCAAAGTAAATTAGCGTTAGTGTTCTCCAGTCATTACTCTAAAGACCAATATTAGCAACTATTATGTAAAAGAAATACTAATCAAGTCAGACAGTCTGCTGTCCATTCGCTCTATGTGACACATTGGACCAGACTAAGCTGTAAATGTGGAAAAAAATCCTAACATCAAAATGGAAAAACCTTCACCTTTGTATGTGCACTTGTTTCGACAACAATCACATCATAACATGTTTGTACTTACTTTTGCAAAACGAATATTCCTATGACTACAGCAAAGGAAATGAGGTCTGCAGACACCCATATCAGCTGGTAAGTTCTTGGGCTCTGAAAACACAAACATGCAGTTATCATAAACTTTAATTTTATAGAGTCCACCACCAGATGGAGCCATTTTTCCAAAACAAATTTTCAAAACCCCAAATTGGACACATTATAGTATACTTGGATCTTTTTCATACTTAGTAAAAGAAGGAGGTGGTGATTTTAAATGAAAAGAATAAATAAGAATGTCAAAAGTGTCACAAATTAGTTTAGAGCGCACAGAAAGCATCTGGCAACGTCAGTTTTCAAACCTTGCTTTAAATTGTCCCTTGGATTTATGTCCGGACTACGACTGGATCATTCCAAAATGAAAATGCTTTGAAATAAACCGGCTCATTGTAGATCTGGATGTATAAGCTCATTGTCAAGTCCTTTGCTTTCTCTTTAAAAAGATTGTCCTACCAGGACTGTCCTGTATTTAGCTTCATCCAACTTCCCTACAACTCTGCACAGCCCCCGATTAAGAAAAGCATGTACACAGAATGACGCTGCCACCATTTTTCACATCAGAGAGGGCAGTGTTTGATTCTTTGCTACATACATTGCATGTAAGCCAGAAAGTTCAATTTTAGTCTTGTAGTGCCTTAACTAAGGTTGAATTTTGCAATGCCAATAAACCTCAGTCTCCAGTGATGTCTAACGGTAAATAGTTGCCATAATATTTAAAGATATTAGAGAAAAGAGGATTGAATACAAAACCAAAAAAAAAAAGAAAAAAAAAGACTTTCTTTTCCTCTCACCTCAACTTGTAACAATCTGCACTACTTTGCTTTAGTCCATCACATAAGACCACAGAATAATAATGCATTTAAAACTGTAGCTGTAATAAAAGAAAATTCAAAAAAGTTCAGGGGGGATTAATTCTTGTGCCAGTCACTACATGTCTTCATTTGAACACAGGAAGAGGAAGTTTAGGAGTTACAACAGCTCTAATCTTGGTTCAAACTGACAGACAGCCCTGCAGATGCCAGAGCAGACCAAACTCGCCCTGAGCTCCACAGCAGGAAGCCAGGGGTCATGTCCACAATACGTCAGGGAAGGGGTCCATATGTTGGACCAGATGGACAGACTGGTCAAACATTATGGATTCATGGAGCAGGAGGAAAGCGGGTCAAAGAGACACAGTGTACCAATGGAGGGAAGTTTCAGTGGATGAATGATCCAGAAACCCAGGAGCTGAGCATTCTCCTCTCTGGGACTCTAAACGAGTCAGATAATGACGGCACACCAGGCACAGAACAGGAAACAAATATGTCCAGCTGAATGATGTGCGCTACATTTGCCTCATAAAAATGTTACGAGAAAAACGCATAAACAACTATGTGTCATTTGAAAATAAATATTGAGTAAAGATTAAATGTAATGGGATCTGCAGACACAATGTGACAGCACTTCAGTTAGACTAACCTGCTATTCATAAAATGCATTTCATTCATATTAAACTTTTTTTTTTTTTCCCAAGCTGTGAAGAATCATCTTTAGTCAGAATAATTTCCAAAGTTTCCTGGTAAAAATTGAATTTTTGTCGTTTGTATGAAACTCTTAAATTTCATAGTAATTTTTTTGGGATGACCATGTGTGTCCTGCTCCAGCCTAGAGATTGGTGACTGAAAGAAATGCCATATTAATATCTAAGGGAAATGTCTTACCATGAGCCAGATGGGAGAAGGCACCTTTCTGAGGATATGTGGGGCCTCTGAGGAGACAGCCGACACGCCGCTGCACCACAGCATCGAGAACAGCCACGGCTCGTTGACAGTGTAGAGAGTAAGGCTGATGTTGTTGTTGGAGAAGTTTCTGCAGGCAACAACAAGATTCTTAGAAGCTCCACTGGCAAACAGTCAGATCTCCTCTGGAAGTGATAACCGATCAGGGCTGGGTGTGTGGACCTACGTGATTTCATTAGCGTCCACTTGGTTGTATCTGAGCAGCAGCCCTCTGATGCCAGAGCTGCGCAGATGTTCTGGACTGTGTTTCACCAGCGAGGTCTGGATGAAGCCAGGTGCCCACTGCTTCACCTGCTCTCTCTCGTCATCCTGAGTCCACATCACCTAACGTGAACAACGACGGGGAACACGAGAGTCTGCATTTTCAAAACGGGTTGCATCAGGGAAACTGTTCCCAAGCTACAGACATTTCCCTCGTACCAGACTCTGAAGAAGTCCAGAATTCTGCACTACTTGCAGCGTCTCGTTGATCCATGTGGAGTTGAAGGGGTGATCACGAGGAGGCCTCCGCAATCTGACAACTACTGTGATGTTGTGATCGGAGGCCATCTTGAGAAGCTGCTCCAGGCTGCACACCCTCTGCTTGGAAGTGAGATTCCTTTCCTTCTGGGACATGGAGCTTGCGGTCCAGAAGGGGTCATTCTAAAACAAGAAGATGGGAAAAGCACATGGATTTAAGAGCAATTTAAAGGAAGGGGCATTTTCTATAATATGTCAATTCTGTGGTTGGTTCAGAGAATGAGACTTTTAACGGATAACAAAAAGACCAAACAGAATACAGCAACATTTTCTTGAATGAAGAGCAGTGATGAATTTGAAAAAATAAACTTTTGGCTATCACACCAAAATTAAAATAAACTTTAGTGGCAATAAATTTAATGAAAGACAAATCTACTGAGGTCAAGGCAGCGGTTCTTCTAAATTAGTTCTGCGTTCATGCTTAACTGGATATCTGAATTTCCACAAACCCTTAGGGGAACATGATGGATCAGTGAGTGAGAACACACTGTGCTAAAGAGAGACAGTTAATGGCTTTTACCACACAACTAAATAAGCTCAAATAAGACACTAATTAATTTAGAAATAAATCATGCTTAGTGTATATTAGGAACCAGGAAGTACCCTGAGGAACCACTCTCCTGCGTTGAGCTGCTGCAGATCCGTCCAGTTGAACCATGAAGCTGCTTTTGTTTTTCTGTCTGGAAAAACCTCATCCACGTTTGTGGTTCTCCGCAGGGTGAGGTCATGCATTAGGAAAGGTACGCCGTCCACACTGGTGATCGGACGAGGAATACAAAGTGCAAACCTTTAACAAACTCCCAAATGCAACACACGCTACTTTTTGTCCATCCTTTTAATCGTTATATTTTTCATATACGATTTAATTTATTAAAGTTTAGTAACCGTTAATGCACAATTGTAAAGATAAAGAAAAAAAATGTAACTGTTTCCAGTGTACAGGTTTCTACATGACGGTGAATATGAGTAAACATGTTTAAAATAAGTGGAAACTGCAGGTTATAAGCTGGGAGGTCATGTTATTCAAGCTCAGGCTGGTGCACTAAATACTGCAAACAGGACTTCCTGGTCTGGATTATTTCCTATCCAAGGCAAAAGCATGATTCCAGAATTTGAATTTCAAATATTGAATGGGAATAAATAGAATTGGGTAAGGAAAGAATAAGCGTAACTAAGTAAAATGTTGTGGCTTCAGTCACAACATACTCAAGTAAAAGTTGAGATTTTGTGAAATACCTAAAAAAAAACCCTACAAAATACAGACAAAGCCTAAGTGCATGGCAACCTTTTCTCTGTAAAAGTGCCCCAGCTGTGGCTATTATGTAGCTAACCACCCTGAATGTGTGAATGCCTGCCTGGATGTAGTGTGAAGAGCTGTGGAGTCCTATCAACTACATAAAGCGGTGTACAAGTACAGGCCATTTACCATGTATGGAGCCTAAACAGGGGGAACAGGAATCTCAGCAGATATTTATGTGTGTGGTTTCATTGTACTGCTGCGTATCGATCATTCTGAGTGTGTACCTTATGGCTACGTCAGCCTCCAGTCCAGTGACGTTCATCTGCAGAGCTCGCTGAAACGACCACAGCGTGTTCTCTGGAGCAAGCTGGACACAGAGTTGGCATAAAAGATGAAGTGATTGCAAGTAGGTCATGTCTTAGTTAACGGCATGGAGCAAAGAAATAAAACTATAGAAAATCCAATTGTTCCCATGATGTTCCATGCATTTCCTCCAGTGAACATATGGGAATGTGTGCTGTGGATTGCTCTTTAACTCAGGTCAATGTCCTGATCGATACTAAAACATCACTTAGAACTGCCCCCCCTCCCTTAGAGACCCTGGGAATACTCAGCTACTGGCTGTGAAGCACGGGGCAGGAATGCCGCTGCAATCAATAATGAGTCATTCTGGGAAACAGAGTCCTGTGATGTGAGCCTTCTTTTTTTTTAATCTCCCAGGCCTGCAGAGGAACTCCTAATTTTAGATTCCACTGAGGATCGATCTCTTTTTTGCAGAAATACCACAGAAAGCAGGGCGTGTCCTAATGTGAGGAACTACTTTTAGCAACTTGTTTTTGTGCTGCAGAGCAGTCATTGGCACGCTGGAGGCATAAATCCTTCAACAGCAATAAATCAATCCATGATTTATCCATTAAAATGAGGTTTTTGTGATAGTATGAGCCTTCAATATACTCTTAAAAACATTTCCACTGGATATGAAATCTGTTCACAGGAAATTTACAATCACTTAGATATTTCTTTAGCAGTCATACAACAATTTATTCAATATATCAGGAAGGGCAACCCCCTTACTATACATTTGTTGGCTACTTTATTTAATTAAGAAGCTAATGTAGTTAAACCAAAAACAACAATAATATAGACCAAAAAAGGATATATTTAAGGGTTTAGCTTTACTTTTAACACATTCTGTAAACCAAAATTGAATGGACTCACCATGGGGACTCCCTGGTGGCCAAACACCTCTGGCCGTGGTTTAAGGGTCCTGGGATCCATGATGCAGGGGGAGGTGATATAAAGTGGCAGAACATAAAGTCCCAATAACACACTGAGGTACAGCAGCACAATCACCACCTGAAAGACTGGCAGACAGCATAACAAGCACTTACAGATGGTATCCATAGCATGACAATAAAGAGATCATTTTTAGAGGTTTGAAATATTTGCATTCATCACATGAGTTAGATGAGCAAACAGATATCTCTGTCATATCTGTACAAAGGCATAAAGATACAGTAAACAGCTTGTTAACATGGAGGGGAACAGCCACAGTAAAATAATTTATATCGTAAAGGCATTTATACCTTCTGAGCCTTTTCACATTGCAATAACAAATTTTAATGTACTGGACTTTAGACCCAATTAGCACAAAAATTTGAAAATGTATGATTTATTTTGGATGTCTGTGTTGGTTTACCACATAAAGTCTCACTAAAAAGTGTGGTTGCATGAGGCGTGTGAAGCATTTTGAAAGATGTAGCCTTGGTCTGTCTGTACAAGCCAGAATTCACCATCAAAACTTACTGATTTGCATGCTACAAAAATGTTTCCTCAGTCTCCACAGAAACCAGAGTGAAACAACAAACTGTAGTTTTGCCGTGTGTTATGTGCCAAGATTAGCTACAGTAGGAAGAGGCTGCTGTGAATATCGACTATTATACCGCAGCTACACACAGCAGCCAACATGATGACACTCAGGATCCAGCTCTGAGTGAGCGAGCGATTATGGCTGTGAATGTGGGCTCCCACACAGACCTACACAGACGCACAGGAGAATGTATTTGTTTCAAGGTCAGGTCCGGGGCAGGGTCGAGTGGCCAACTCCTGTTACACACAGGAGACTCGTGGATGGCCTTCATCCACCCTCGCACCTTTGATTTTCAAACACTGCTGTGCATTACATCAGGTTCCATGTGAGATAATCTAACCAAGTTCTTAAAGTCTCCTTAAAACATGGAAAATAAAGAATGACTCAACATCCATTTTACTAGTATTTAATTTCTCTCATAGAGTCTGAGTGACACCATCAAGTCCAATGTAAAAAAGCTGAAAGTAAATATTTAAATATTTGGCAAGTATTAAAGTCATTACAGGAAAAGACAGTACTTCTGAACAAATGGAAGATGTAGCCTTGGTCTTCTTCCAGTTTCTTTTTAAAGTCTGTTTGGCTGTGAACACAACAGTTTGACCTCAGTCACATGAAATAAGTCTAGATTTTGCTATAATTTTCTTTTTTTTTTTTTTTTTTTTCCTTGGGATTTTGTTGGGGGCCGTTTTTTTAACTTTTTCTCCGTTCAAATGACCTGGT
>NW_015114308.1:103927-183796 GCF_001443285.1 Poecilia latipinna | reverse complement strand
GGGTTGGGGGGGGGGGGGGGGGGAGACATATGGCCCTCAGTAAACCGATGTACACCACAGGGCTGATTTAAACGAACCTTTCCTTTACTATTCATGGGCTCATCAATGTTATGTGGGTATAAAACTTTTGACAGTGTCTCTTAGCAGCCAACACTGTAAAAACCTATGGCCCTTAAAAACATGCATATGCATATGGGTGTCCCAGAACAGTTAACTGGAATGAAGCGTTTATTAAATTAACTTTTTTTTTTTTTACATAATTCTGCTCCACTAGCCACTGTAATCTCAGACATAGGCGTGACCTTCATCCTCTACTGAGGCCGCATGTTGATGCAAAGCTTCAGCAGACTCTCCAGACTGAATTGGCGTGAGGCAAACGATGCTTTCAGAGCCCCATCGAGGCACAGAAAACATGCACATTTTTCACAACGTCTGATGCTTTCACTGTGCTCTCAACTTTCCACCACTTCACCCTATCTCTCTTTTTTTTCCCTCTCTCTCTTCCATCTACATAGCTAAATGAGACTCCGGGGATAAAAACACGCTCTAGCCAAGAGTTGCCGGTTTCCCGACACTTTCGTTTTGTCAATCTCACGACTTCCTCCCTCCCCCCCCGAGTTCAGCTGATTCTATTGTTTCGGAGGGTTCCCACTTACAAAGTGGAGGCTTTAAATACGGAGCAAAAGCATTTTAATAAAGCATATCGCTTCCCTTAAAGGTCACCGTTACCGTGGCATTAAGTTGAAACGGGAATATTACAATAATGCTACCCCCTCCGCCATAACAAACACGCCACAAACAAGTAATTACAGAACGCAAAGAGAAAAAACAAAAAGCCTCGTTTCCATCATTAAAAAAAAACAACCAAGTGAAGCGGCTGCTCTGCGACATATGGCTGATGTGAGCGGTCTGTAGAAAACAATTTCACTTTTGACGACTGTGGCGGTGCAGTCCAGAGCTGCATTCCTTGTACTTGAGGCAATAAACATGTTAGCCGAATGATATCATGGAAGCTGCATGAGCCACATGCAACCTGAGATAAGTCAGGGCTGGCAAGTTGTGAGAGCTGTGCGCCCACACACATACGCAAAGCCTCTTAGTCACTCCGGCGAGAAAAACAGGAGCGCAAACACAAACACATCACAACAAATACATCACCAAATATCAATACCATCGGCACACTTAAAGCATAAACAGTGAATCTGTCAGCAAAATGACATCGTTTGAGACACTTGATGCGTCGGTGGATTGGTTTTAAAAGAAAAAAAAGAGAGAGAGAGAGAGGAGGGGAGGGAGGGCAATCGTTTCTCTCTTTATGGTTGCCATGGCAGCCCACTTTGCACTCCAAACAGTACAGCTGAGCTGAGAGAGAATTTAGTCATCTGACTCCTTCTCTTCTCCCTCGTTCTGCTCCCCTCTCTGTAAGAGCATCCACGCCTACAGCAGAAGAAGAGCAGGGCTGTTATAGACAGAAAACTTTCAAGATGTCTCACAGGCCACAAGACAGAGGTCTGAGTGAGAAGCCAAGGACTGCGATGTTATTCCAGGTTGAGCCATTGTATTCCTTATGTAACGACGTGCAATGATTTACAAAATCATTGCAGTTTCAAAAAAATATATATTTGTACGGGACTTGAACGTGCGACGCCGTGCGAGTGAGACACGGCGACTCCTGTCACAATATCCAACAAAAGACAGACAGGAAGACCTGCTGCCGCATCCACAGTGGTGTCGGATACGTCCAGCTGACACGCTCTATCAGTTCATCGATAAATGGACAAATGTGGATGTTGTCCTTATTGTTAGAGTCTGAGAGCGAAAACAGGAGGAGGGGGGAAGCAAAGACCAGCAGAAGTGCCCTTGGCTGTGTAAAAGAAGACAAGACTCACGTTGATTGCAGCAGCAATTTTCCAGACATTGCTACGTTGTAGAGTGTCCTTGGTTGTGGCAGCTCTACCATCGACAATCAGGGCATCTGTCACACACGCTGAATGACCACAGACTCAACCTCGATTCGACTGCTTGTTTCTCTTTCAAGAACCTCTCACTTGGATCCCCGAAAACAAAGTCCAAAGCTTTGAAACCATCACCGTGCTTTTAGTTTACGTTTTGTCACGGCCTGCGCCGCCTTTCTCCTGTGGCATTCTTTATGGATTGCTTTTCCACGTGACGAGGAAACCTGAAGGAGGACCCGGGACACGCTGGAGGGACCGCGTCTCTCGGCTGGGTTGGGAACGCCTACAGAGAGAGAAGTCTGGATCTCCCTAGTTCTGCTGACCCTGGATAAATGTAAGGAATTGGATGATAAGTTTTCTACTGAATGCTTAAGAACTTCAGTATTACTGTAATATGAACATATTTCTCAGTTTCAGGAAGGAGACTGACAAAGATCCTCATATAAAAAGGACATATAATATTTTTGACTCTTCTTAGCTATAAAGAGCGCTTAGAACTAGCAATTTTTTTTTTACTCATGGAAATTAAGGGGTTGTTTTTTTTCCATGTAAAGTTCTCATTTTAGTTGTTTTATAGACGTCATAAACCTGACATAAAACGAATACTAAATAAAGATAGAATCACAGTAAAAGCTGTCGATGGTAAGTGAAATACCATTGATCATCAGGGATTGATTCACACCTCATCAGTTCACCCCGAAAGCCTTTCAAGGTGATTTTAGCTGATAATTAGTCATTTGCCTCTTGCATTTGGCTGCCTTTTCCTGACACTCATGCTAACTTGTGTGTCTTTGAAAAGAGTACTGCTGCTGGAGGAACTCATTTCAACATTTTTTTTTCTTTTGCAATGACAAGACAAAAAAAAAAAAAATGACATGTGTATCTTGGCTCTTTCAGCCATGATACACAAGTGACTGGCAGCAGCTTGCAACAGGCATACTCATCTACCATCATGTCTGAAAGTCCCAGAGAAAGTCGTCTTTGTGCAGCCGAACAGACAGAAAATCCCCCCTCTGGAGGAAGCATATCTGTGTCTCTGTGTACAAAGCGCGATTGCCCACTGAGATCCTCAGAGCGCGCCTCGCTGCTGCTTTCTGCTGCTGATGGTGCGTGCATGTGTGATCAAAAGTTGCCTTCATGCGATCTCCAGATAAATAAAACATAAGTTCCTCCGTGGAGTAAACCAAATCATCTCTTTATGAATAAATCATCTCTTCCACACAAATTCCCCTAACTGCTATAGGGCAGCTCACCAGCTCTGCAATTATGCAACTCAGAAGCATGTAATCCTGTCTGGCTTCTTATTGGCTTAGACAACGACAGAAACATCAACGCGGCGTAATACCTCACACAGATCCCTGGGCAGGATCGATAATTTCCTCGATGGCAAGAATTCATGAGATTCATTCCTGAAAGTTTGATTAGCGGCCAAGCAGCTGCCTCCGTGTGATTATGCAACGATGCTGCAGTTTCAACGCCCAAAGCGATGATGGAGCGTTAAAGACTCGAGAGGATTTCTTCATCCAAAGGCAGCGTTCTCTGTAGAATTTAAATAAAAGTCAAAACCAAAAAGAAAATAGTTTACATAAGAAAATAAAGAGCGAAATTAAGTATAAAGTAGTGCTAAGTAATCAAGTTTTTTACAAGCCTTTTAACCCTGTCATGCATAGTGGTCACTACAGTGGGCAGCCGTCTAAAAGCCATTTTCTTGTGCTTCTTGTTGATTTTTATGTTATAAATGCACACAGACCACTGAAGTGGAAACTAATGGGTCAGAAAATACACTATCAACTACTGGCCATCAGCTGCAAATGCAAGAAATTATTTTTGTTAAATCCAATATGGCCGACAGACAAAAAAGCACGCCGACCGACTCGATCTCTCCTTCCACTGTAAACGACTCTTGCAGGTAAAAAAAAAAATTGTGACATTAGATAACTGCTAAAGAACAATACTACTGTTGTATTTTTCAAAAAACAACTTTGTATTTGGAAAAATTACAATTGATCACCTAAAAAAAAATTTCAATAAAAAATCCCTACCTTTTTTTTATGCCTTATGAAAAAAAAAAAAAAAATGGAAAAAAATCCTGACACAAAGGACCATAATTCAAGCATGAAAGGGTTAAATACAAACAAATTGAACTGAAATTCAAACAAGAAATAAGAGAATAAATGCTTCAACAGTTCAGGCCATCGTTTGTCCAATCTTCTTAAAGTTTTATAAACTTATTAGTACTAATAGAAAATCTCTCATAAAACTACTGGCATAATACGATTTGTTATCACTATTCTGATTAATCAGCATAAAAACTGAGCACTGTTTCAGGTAAAAGTCGCTCTGGTGGCTTCTTTTTTTTCTTCTCGACATGTCAGATAATTTTGTGGCACAAGCCTTGTGACCGAGTCACTACATCGACCCCAAAAAATGCTGTAATGCAACAGAAACAGAAATATGCGGCAAATTTGGACCAGAAACTCTGAGGAATGTTTCTGCGTTGTTCGTTTTAACCAAGACAGTTCTTAAGGCAAAAAGTGTCTCGGCCCGATTCTACCCTACACGCTGTTTCCCTAAAGAACCAAACGCATCCAGATATCTAGCCGCCATGTGCAGACTCCTTCTTACACAGGCACAAAATGCAGCACAGTACGACAGAAAACTCAGTCGTACTGAGAAACACAGACCCTCGCCGGTTCACGATAATGCGCCACATGCACAATCCCTTACCGGAGGATTTTAAACGGCCAGGCTGAGCAACGGTTGCCATGGCACGGACTGAGTGACTGACAGAGCCGATTTATTTCAGTGTACAACCGTGTAGGAGAGGCACAGACGACTCCACGGGAAGGAGAAAACCTATATGTACACACGGAAATGTGACACATAAAACATCCCCAAACTAATTCAAGGCAAGCACTGGATACAAGAACGCCCGCTTTTTCAGGGCAGGTAAGGAATTGAAAGAAGGGTTCAAACTGAGGGCGAAGTCGTCAACGCGCAAGGTTTGCGGTTTATGCTTTTTATTATCTGAATTCCTCTCTCACACAACACTTTGGTTTGCTTAATTTGATTATTTCTCATTAATTCGGCAACAATTCTTCAATAAAAAAAAATTAACAGAAGTAAAAGAAAGCAAGGAATATGGGTGGCCAAATCCTTTAAAACTATGACATCGCATTTCAACATTATTCTTTAATTTATTGGACTTATGTGGCGTTTTATATTTCTATGAAAATGAATTGGGGCTACCTTTGCCTGTTGGCAATAATCATCAAAACACTTGAAACATATACCTTTGTGTGTAATGAGTGTCAATTATATTGCCTTTTTTTTAAATTGAAATGCTGAAAACCAAAAATTACTTTTCAATTACACTGTTATTTATTGAAATGTCCCCAAAGGCAAATGGACCTGAGAACAGGTTTGGAAAATAGGGGGAAAAAACACACACACACACACACACACACACACAAAGGAAAATACATTTTCTGTAGGTTGTTTGAGTTTCCAATGATAGCAAATCTATTCCCAAAACAGACTACTGGAAAAAAAAAGAAGAAGATCTAAATGGCACCAAAAACGTAATCAAAATAATCTTGAGATAACTGTGCAGGTGTTGGCATCAAGGTCCAGAGAGAGCTGCCTCTCATGATAAATTTCAAAACAAAAGAAACCAAAAAAAAAAAAAAAAAAAAAAAAGTGCAGAGAGCAGCGGATGGAGAGCAGGAAAGAGGGGAGAAGAGGTGGACTGAGAAGAGGCGATGGAAGCAGCTGGAAATGTGCAGATGATTGGATGGATGGAGTGGTGTTTGAACGTGTGTGTGTGTGTGTGTGTGTTTTGTGAAGGTGGGTGGGGAGGAGGAGGCTGTCTCAGAGTCCACCTGTTTGCAGAGATAAACACAAGGAGAACCCATAAGCACAGAGTGTGGCTTTTGGGAGGGTTTGACTGACGGGGCTGACATTTAGAAAGAGCACAATAAACAAGGTCTCACAAATAGCACGGGGAACCGTGTGGCTAATACACACTTAGCGAGAAACTGTACACATCAGTGCAATACATCAATGGGTAAACAAAGGGGCCTTTGCATTTAGATGCTTACATGCCGAGCTGTGTGTATGGCTTGATGTCGAGGCAGCTTAAACTGATGAAAGCAGTTGGGACGAGGCAGCAGACAAAGAAAACGGGTACAGACATAAACACAGACAGGCAGACAGAGTGAGTAAACATATCTGCTCATAATCCAAAAAAGCAGAAATGTTCAGTGCTTTTCCGTGGCCGTTTTGTCTCTCGTGAAATGGCCGTGAACGAGAGGTGAAGCTGCCTACCTCCAGTCTAAATGCACCGCTGGAACATCCTGTTCTCGGATGACGCTTAGAAATCAACAGTGAAGTGGTTTGTCAGTGTCTTTATGGAAATATCAGGGTAAACATCGTCAGGTAGATAACTACCCAGGCCATTCGCATCACAAAAGAAAGAAACAAACAAATAAATCTGTGCATCAGAATGAGTCTAATCAGGCACGGACGTTATTATAGTAATACGAAATGTAATTTATTTTGATATTTAATATTGTAATCAGTAGTTATAGTGGCTATTTTTTATAATAATAATAATGATACCCTGTCAGAATCTCAACTAGACTAGGCTTTGTGTAAAGTTCTCTTTATTAATGTGAAATCTGAGTTTAGGTGCAAAGATTGGGAACAAGATGAATGCTGTGGACTATGTGGATGTCAGGGCATGCACTTAAATAAAATCCAGAGATAAAAATGCTGCTCAAAGCAAAGCTTTGCAATTATACTACAGTGGCATCAGCCTTGGCTACTGACATGCTGTTATAATGAGTCTGTATTTAGTCTGAAAACTGACGTCCTGGAGCTTCAGAGGGAGGTTTTGGATTTCAATCTCGCCCTTTCAGGTAATGAAAGATTTAGGTCTCGGTGGGTGTTCTGTTTGTTATTGTGGAGCAGGTATTTTCGTCCAGTATTTGGTTTGCAGGCTTGTACACTTTGGTACATTGTGATCATACAAGTGATGATCACTTGAATTTATTCTAGATATCAAGATTTACTTAGAAATTGCCTGGTGACAAGGGGTGTTTGATTTTACTCTGATCTCATCCTCATCTGTTGAAAAGTAAAAAATGCGCTAACAGCTCACAGGTCATGGCAGCAGCAGTCTTTAGTGTGAATGTTGTTACTGAAGTTTTCTCTCTCACACAAGAAAAAAAAAGTATGCATGGTAATATTTTCAGTCAGTAAAAAGCACAATCAAGGCATAGAAACTAAACGAGAGCCACTCTATACAGACTTACTCATATTAAGCTAAGCTAGTCTGATTGACTAGAACAGAGTAAGCTACAAAAAGACGGCTGGAGCAGCCTGGCGCTTTCTTTCTTTCTGTTTTTTTTTTTTTTGCGCCGTGACACAGTCGTTACAAAATATACAAAGCAAATAACATTTCAAAGGTGTGTATGTCACATTGCAAGTTCTAATGTGTCGTACAAAGATACGAGGGACGGCGTCACATGTCCTTTGAAAATGTGCAGCGAGTCGCATAGGACTTTTAAAAGCGTTGCTCGACATGCACGTCCCTGTGTGTCTGCAAGCAACTAGGTCACCCACATTTTCAAGGAGAGGATGTTTTCTTCAGGCTGGCACTCGGCAGGGTGAAACATTCACTGTGCTGGTTTTCAAGACACCTCGCAGCATGTAAATGGCTAACTGAAGCGTCGCGACATCGTTTGTCATAAAGATCCCAAATATCTCCGAAACAAAACAAGCTTCGTGAAGGAGACGCGCATCCAAGGATGCTGAGCGTCTTCTCCTTAACACGTCCTTTTTCTCCTCTTGCTTCTCAGTAGAAACAAAATCTTTGAGCGCTTTTTTCAACAATGACAAAATTACTGTTTATGAATGTCAAACGTGCAGAACTGATCATCTTGTCCAGACAATAAAATGTCTTGCAACATCTGTGACTCACTGGCACGAAGCAAAACAAACGCAAAAATGCAAAAAAAAAAAAATAAATGAATGCATGAACACACAGTTTGCTCACACACACACACACAGACACACACGGCACAAAGAAAAACAGGCTTCTGTATTCTCAAAGAAGCTACAGGGAGCAGGCTATTTGAGGAAACACTGACATTCTCTTGCTCCGTGTGGCACACACACAAAAATCCATAGTTTTAGCAGATGCATTCCACGCCTACAGGAGAACATCTGGACTTTGGGCTTTAACCTGGATGGAGCACAGCAGCATCTGCCGGCGGGAGAAATGTCAGGAGGACACCTGATACCTGAATCAGCCATGTATGGTAAATCAACATGCATAGTGTAAATATCAAAAGGACGGGAAAGCGAGGTAAACAGAGGGGAGCTGTACAATACGATGTTTTCTTCATCGGTTCCATCCAATTGCTTTTCTGGCTCGGATGCAATTTTCAGGCGGATAAGAGAACCAGGCGTATACAAAAACCAGAATAAATTTAAAAAGAAATTCTCATGCTTCCATGTAAGTGTAACCCTTTAAACAGAGAGTCTTAGTCCTCACACTCCTAATGCTAAATGCTTAATTGACACTGCTCTGTATTTATTGCAGACATACGAGTAGCCATTCTGTAGTCCCTAACCAAAACACAGAGGTCAAAGTGAGCATTAATTCATGGTTACTTTAGAGGAGCTGGAGAGTTCAGCAGCTCAGGTAGAACAACATGGCAAACATGTGAAAGACGCTGTTCTGTTCTGGTCAGACAAGACTAAAATCTAATATTTTGTCGTGAATTAACAAAACTAATCCTGCGTATCATAGAACGCACCGTCCAGAAGACAGATGCACAGTGAAAGTTACAATGGGATGTTTTAGGTGGGTTAATGTGTCAGAATGGCCCAGTCAAAGTCTCATTTTCCATCTAGTCTGACAGAGCTTGAGTCGTTTTGCACAGAATTTCAATCTCAAGATGAAAGACATTTCCTTACATTTCCTTAAATAACTTCCTAGTCTCTTTGGAGTTAGTTGGTGTAAATGTACTGTATGAGGAACCGTCACACCAAACTCCAATAAAATACGTCAAGGTTTGTGTTTGCAAAATGACAAAACGTGAAAAGGGAGTATGAAATATTTTTCAAGGTACCGCATTAGCCACATAGCACATATACCGCAACACGACACCAAACTGCACATAATGTATACGCATTTTCAGGCGACAAGTCAACGAGTCTCTGAGGGTTCAGATTGATCTCACAGGGATAACACTGACATTTATCTCCTCATCTCCTCCTTCTAATCCCTCTGGAAAGCTCTAAAAGTCGACCTCGGTGTCGCTAATTTCAGACACTTAATGAGATTTTTAATTGATGACCTTTTGAGAACAATTTCATACCACAGCTCATGAGAGCACAGCGATGAAAGCCAGCGCATTTAACACCAGCCTAACGCCAGGGTACTTTAGAGTATTCTTACTTGTAATTTTCTTGTCCTGGTACGAAAAAGGTGACATTTCTGTTTGAGATATGTGCCGACATTCTTTTTGTTTTGTTTTGTTTCGATTCTACTAGAATAATCCAAAGGCAGGAAAGCGGAAAGTAGCCGAAAAGAAGAAAGCGGCTCCTTCATGAAAAACAGATCCGACACGAACATCCAGCAGAGTCGTGGCGCTGCGTTTCACATTGCATCAATAATCAAAACTCTAAGACTGTGTGATGAGCTGATGCAAAATCTCCGCCTGGGCTTCTCTTACCGTGGTGAGATATCACAACCCTGCTGCATGAAGGCGCCGAGCGAAAACCAAAGAGAATTGAAGATGCCAAACTCGTTGGTCTGTTCTGGGCTCTGCTGGTTGGCGTTCTGCTGCGTTGGCGTCTGGCTCGGCTGCACGCCGTTGGAGGCCGCCGCTTGCGTGGGAGTCTGAGGCTCGGCTCCCTCCTCGTAGTCTTCGGCGTGCCACTCGTAAGGGCTGAATCGGCTGACGAGGAAGAGGACGACGCTGACGCCGATGTAGGCGAACACGATGCACATCCAGATCTCGTAAGCCAGCGGGTCCAGGAAGGAAAACACACCAGGCTTGGACTTTGTGGGTTTCTTGATCATGATAGAGATACCCAGAGACATGAAGGGCTTGGAGAAGTCTATCACCTCTTCGCGGACGAGAGTGATAGTAAGCGGGGCGACGGCCAGATCCGCTTTCTGAGGGAAGAGCACAAACGTAGAATATCTTTAACAAAACAGCCATTTTTTTTCTACGCATGTCTAAGCGCACTGGTGCAACTGAAACAGATACAAAACAAGGGAAGTAGCTGCAAAGTTACAAATGTGCTGTACCACATTGCACATTTGTTTAAAAGGTATGTATTACTATTATCAATAGAATAATACCTCCAGTATAAAGTCTTTCTACTTCATCTTTCGCTTGTGGCCACTCTGCTCTCCATGACAGCTGCTATCACACGCAAAGTTCTCATGAACATGTTTGCATGTTATCAATTGGGTGTGCAATCTTTGCAGACTACGTGCAACATGCTGTCTTACCGAGCGTACTTTTTTTTTCTTTTTTTTTTTTTTTGCTCAAACAACTTAGCACTTCATTACGTGGATTCTTTGCTCATCAGTGTAAAAAATGTGAAGAGGTAAAACATTTTAAAGCCGTTTTACCTCCTACTGCAAACCTGACGTACAAAGTACCCGAGATGCAACACGTTTCAGAGTACACATAAAAAAAGACATGAGTCAGGAGAAAGATGTTTTTTTGTTTTTTTTATGAGTCTGGATGCAGTCGGGTTTTCTGAACTGATGTGGGGAGAATCTAGATTCCATGCACACATGTGCAATGTGCAAGCTAGCAAAGAAAATAGAATAAGACATAAGCCGTCCACTACGGCAAATTAAATTTGTTTTCAGAGGCTCTGCCATAAAGTACAAAATAAATAATGTACAATATATTCCACGTGAAGCAGCTCACAGAGTGCGCAGCTCTGGTTTCTAGGCCCCTGACACTCATGGGCTTGTTTCCTCCTAGATAAGTCTAATGACCTGCTGTTCTGCACTAGGTTGTCACAGTATGCTGGTGTGTCTCTAACCTACAGTGCTCTAACGACATTCACCTAAACTCTGCGACAAACGGACAACTGCAAAAGATTCCTGTAACTTTCACTACGGTTAGAAATATTTCGGTAACTTTAAACAGAAACCCGCCAAGAGGTAAAACCTTTATTTACTCACGTCATAGACCAGTTCTCCAACCATGCCGTTCCACTTCTGGGTTTCAGGGTCTTTGGCTCCGTACTTGCCGTCAGAAACGATCTTAAGCTTGTATTGGTAGCCCACGTGCTTTGCTATCTCTGCAGCCAGCTCTACAATGTAGCCTTCGTACTTATCGTTTCCTACGAGCAGTTCGTGGTTCTTCTTTTGCATCACATAGGGAGACTCCTGTTGGATGAAAATAAGCATTATTATCAACGTTGTATGGGATTGAAATTCCTCGTTTCTTGTTGGATTATTGAAGACCTAGCTTTATGGTTCATAAAATAAATAAAACCAGTTCAGTGCTGCAAGACGAAAAATCTGAAACAAATGTTGTAAATGCATCCCAAGTTACCGAGTTGTTTACTTGTATCGTGTTAATAGTTTGTAAGTTAAGTGTTTTTGAAAAAAAAAAAAAAAAATGGATTCAAGGACTTTGAAAGACTGAGATATAAAAGGAAAATCATTTCAAAATACAAGGTATCGTTTTTTTCCCCTTAATGTTTTCATTCTTACCCAAAAGCTACGATCATTGTGACTGCACTGCAACAATGACAGTGCTGATAATGTGCAAGCTAGCAAAGAAAATAAAATAAATAAAAATCTCAGCTGGATTGCGAATGCTGTTTGCAGAAGTATCTCTGCATGAGTTCAGGCTTCGCTGTGTAAGTCTGAAGCATGTAATGACTGCACCTTCGAGCCCTCTGTTCTGGGGAGCTTGTTTCCTGTTACACCCGCGTTTGTACGTCTCACACTGATTGTCTGGCCTTGAAAAATTACAGCTGACGTGACACCTGGGGCCACACTTCACTTTCAGAAAAAACGGTTTATTTCATACAGACTCCTGGTCACCTCCGTCTCAACGCTCCACCAACAATCGGAAGGTAGCGATTCCCACGAGCTGGGTGTCTGAGCCCGATTTAAACCAGGCTTTGCTGAGCATAGCGAATCCTGCCAATATGGTTCATCTGGCCGTAGAGATGTTTAGGGGATTCGTCATCATGCTGCAGCTACGCCTGCTCTGTTCCTCCTACGGTTAGGATCAAGGAAATCATTGCTTCACAACCCCGGCATCCCACTGGCAGACAAATGGCACACCAGGGAAATGCTGGAGAGAAAGGTCTGTTTTGTTTTGCCGTCATGGGGTATGCATTCACAGTTACAGAAAAAGGAAAGACGCACACTCACTAGAAACAGGCTGGGGCATACAGACCGTCCCTTGATGAGACATTGATTAAACACTTCAAGTCCTATCCACTGCCCCTCAGTCTTGTGAAATACAATACGTCTTTTCAGGAATGTAAACACAACGTAAATGTATGTGGAAAAACAAACGCCCAAACAATTGATGCGATCGGATTGAAGCAGACGGTGTTGGAAGCTGAAGCTCGTAAAAGCTAGCCCGTGTCCTTTTTCACCAATACAAAACAAGGCAGGGGCGACATATTTCTGTTTTACGAGCCCTTCCAGAAGTCAGTTCCGGTTTATACACATGCTGTGTATTCTGTGACAGAAGATTTTTAACAACGTAGCGACTGCAGACTCCGAGAAAACCCTGCATCCGTAGCGGCATGCATATTATCGTAGCATACATGTAGAATGCGCTTTTCTCAAATCTAACCCACGGCCCTTATCACCCAAATCTCTGATATATAGGACAGTAGACTTAATAGAGTCTTGCCAAGGGTTGTTATGTAAGCTACCGGTGACAGCTGAGCCGAAGAGAGGAGAGAGAAAGAAAGGATACACTGACATATTAAAGCGATAGAAGTGGTTTGGCCTTATAATGTCCTTTAATCAAACGCAGTGCTCTACTTCTCGCCAGCTGCACCTGTTATCCTAAAAGCAGCGCTGGTGCCTCTTAGTCTTCCCTTATTTACGCATCTTAAGACGGCAGTCACGATTAAAAGATTAGGGAATAAATGAGATGCATCGCTGCAAGTCCTCGACTCTGCGTGTCATGACACCAGAACTCTGCACCGCTGCTTAGTTCGGTCAATAAAGCGATCATTATTCCGAGCAGGCGTCTGTCAGACAGTGGGAGAACAGAATGCAGCTGGAGGAGGGAGGCGGAGGAGGGCGAAACAATCACAGAGGTCTGCCAAATTCATCGTGGGTAGTGAACTTTCGGGGAACTCCATCATAAAAAGAAAATGAAAAGTGTTGCCCCGACTGTCCCTGTGTCAATCTTTCTTCCCTGCTACTCCTTCAAGATCCCTTGAACTTCATATTTCGAGACTTACCAAAATAGTAGTGACTATATATGTCCTGTTCAGCAGTCCGTGTGTGTCATTATTGACCCTGGAGAGGCTGGCTGTGCTCACGTACTTCTCATCTTCATTCCAGTAGCCAACCTAAGAAAAGGAGGATGAATCAGAGGGGGGCCTTCAGCTCCTCTACGTACCTCTGTAGACTTAAAGAGGAAATTAAATGATTTATGAAATCACTAGCAGGAATTTCATAAGTAGCATTCGCTATGTAAAAAAAAAAAAATAATCGCATTCAAACAGTTCTTGAAAAAACACAAGAGGTGCCATTGTTTTTGTGTTTTTTCTACATAAAAACTAAATGCAGAAAACGTTGGGATTCCTATGAAGTCCTGCAAATGTTGGTATGAGTTTCCCACAGAAAGGGGATCATGACAGATTTGTAAAATGCCATCAAACACCAACAGTAATCATCTAAATATTATCATTTAACATTTCTTTTTTTTTTTTTTTTTAAACTGCCAAAATTATCTTGACAGTGGGAATCGAGAGGAGTGACACCCCAGAGAGCCAAACAAATATTTATCTCGATCTCACAACTTTCGCTTTGAATCGTTCTGCCATCATTTCTTCTCAGAAATGGGAGATGCAGTACAACAAATTATCTTTTCTTTAAACTTAGTTGATAGTTCACAAGGAAATGAACTATTATCAGGCCGTTGTGCTTGTCGTTCCAACTAAGAATTAGATATTTTTTATTTTTATTTATGTTTTATCCCAGTTGGATTATGCAAATGTGCTCTTTGGGTTTATTTATTTATGCATGTATGTTTTTTATATATATATATTTATATATCAAATTCATCATTACCAGAAATCAACCATCCATTTACTTTATTTACCCCGTTAATCCCGTTAGGGTCGTGGAAAGCCAATACAGCAAAACACTTATTAGCATTTAAAATTAGCCTGGAAGCAAAACAGTTCTTTATGTTAGTTAGACGCTACAAACATTGATGAAAGCCCAGAGTTTATGTAGCTAGTTGTTGACAGTAAATAACTAAATACATAAATAAATACAAAAAATAAATAAAACATGAGTTTATCCTCCTTCCTCTCCCCCCTCGGTCATTATTTTACCCATTTGCTTCTGTAAGGCGCCGTTTTAAAGAAATGCGAGCCAAATTCACACAACCAGAGCTGGCACTGGTGTCTGCATATAAGCTGAGGCTGTGGAAAAAGAAAATGGTTCGAAATCATTAACATGTTTCATCAAACCGGAGCTGCAGTCCTAATGAGATGCCGTGGAAAGCATCGGAGTGACAGTAACTTCCCACAATGAAATGTCTATTGGTTTTCACAACTGCTGTCCATGTGAGAACGTTTTTATGTTTATGTTTTCGCGATGGCAAGCACTTTGAACTGGCGCGTTGCTGAAATGTACTATGCAAATAAACTTGATTGATTGATTGATTGACTGATTCTTTTATGTAAAAACATAGACAGATATGGCATGGAGACGTCTTTGAGGAAACATCGCTCTCAATATTCCAGATGATAAATTACCAAATTCATTTCTGCCCGATCAGGAGCGACGTGTGTGCTAGTTTAACTACTTAAAGAGCTTTTATCGACTTGTTATACCTGTGCAACCTTAAAAATAAAAGGCGGAAAGTGATAACATTCATTGCGATACACGAATAAAAGCCACTCGTTTAAATTATGTTATCCTCGTCTCTTGACCCTTACTAAATACTTGTCTCATTTAGTAAAAAAAAAAGAAAAGAAAAAAAAGGGGGGCATGAAATGTCTGATTAAAATTGGCTGAATAGATATTACAACAAGAAATTCACAACAACAAAAAAAAGCATACTAACACCGAGTGTGAATTAATCAGAGATTTTGAATAGCGTGAATGTGTCATTTAAAGCTGTGGAGCTTAGGACTGCTATTTACTTTGTGGTTTTCTACCATCAGGGTGCAAGAACTTCAAATAAACCTTTGACATGCATTATTCATGCAGCCTCTTTTCATGCTAAATCTTTCTCACTGTTGTTACAAGCCAATTTTATCCGCATGCGTCAATTAGCAATTTTCTTGGTACGTTCAAACCTAAAAAAATATTTCACTTTATACCAGCTTCACTATAAGAAACTATTCCACCTGCTCCTTCTACTAAATTTAACCAATACACACGTTTCCTCTCATCTTGAATGGACTAAACTGTGGTAAAGCGTAAGGATATGTTGCATTTTCACATTTCGAGTTCATAAACTTCAGAAAAAGTGTGAGTTATTTGCAGGAGAAGATTTCTTTTCAGACGAGTCTTATTCCACTGATAAGGGCCTTTTTGCTGCCTGACTGACCCAGAGCAAATATAACTGCAATTTGTACGCGACAAATTTGACCACAGGTCTTTCTTGAGCTCATCGAAGTACGCAGGAGAAAACGAGCCGGATTATTGAGATATTACCGTTGCAAGCGCAACTTTTGTGGCTCCTCGGGCACGAATGAATGTCTGAGACCGGATGCCTCGGGCTTACCTTCTTGGGTCCGGACGGGGCCAGTTCCATGACACTGACAGTATAGTTGGTTCTGCGACCCTTCTCGTTGAACTGTATGTGACCGGTCAGTCCGTCAATTTGAACCTGTAAAGATGCCACACGTACACAGACGCTCACGCTGAGGCTGAAACACAGACGGCCGTACGCGGCCAACGTCGTGACGAATCAAACAGAAAACGTTAGCGATGCCATTTAAAAATAGTCTGTGACGTGTTTCTACAGTACACGTTTGTGGACGTCCGCGCCGCTCGTGTCCCCGTAGAGGTGAATGACAGACGGTGTGCATGTATGCATACAGTGCAGTGTGTTTGTCTTGGCTTGGTGATGGAGTTAATTGAGCGAACACGGCTCCGAGCTCCAGTCTGTCCGCAGGCAGATGGCTAGATTGACTCTGCACAGCCTCTGCAGACAGAGCCTTGGGCTCCAACGCATGCGCACATACCATTGTTTTTTCTTTTTTTATGCCAATGTGGGGATAACTCCATCTTTTTTTTTTTTTTCCTGTCTGCATATTTTCCAATATTGTACAGATAGCATAGTGAATATAACAGCAATTCTCTTCGCTTCTCAGCGTACGTGCCAAGTGGCTGCGTCTGGCCCCGGGAGATCAAGAAGGCCTCACAGCCGGGCCACCATTACCATTCCCGTGGCCAAATATTACATTTCTAAACTCAATTGTTGATGTCATATCCCATGATGATCACAGCTCAGTAATATTGCCCGCAGGTTTTGTTTACTAGCCGTGATGTCACATTTGATACTGGGGATTTCTCCTATGACCTAATGCGAACTTTACGCGGCAGAATGAGACCTAATTTGTTCAGCCAGCCCCGGCTCAGGAGCTATTAGCCAATCTGCCAGTCAAGGATTTCTTCACGTCTATGCAGAGTTGGGGTATTCATGACTCTGTGTGCGTGTGTGTGTGTGTGTGTGGAGTATTGTGTCACTGCGCATGAGTGCAGACCTGCTGCAAGGCTCTCTGGATATCTATGCCCTGTCCCCAAGGGGCTGGCGGGTTGGCGAGACACTCTCCAGCGTTGCCGCGGCGAGAGATGTCTATCCTCTGTCTCCTCAGGTACTGGAAGGCTGTGGACATGACTTTCACCCCGTCGTATGTCAGCGCGCCCATGTACTGCAAACAGATCATCCAAACAGACACGAGGTTTGCGAAACGGTAAAAAGAGCCAAGATGGCAACTGAGAAGTGAACTACACCTCGACATGAATTCTGTGTATTCCTCACATATTGAAATCTTACCCTATTCATTTGTCGTGCTCAAAGCATCACTACAGAGGGCTCTGTGTTTGATTTGCAATTGAAAATCTTTGCGGGTGGAAGCTGTTTTAACTTGGCTGAACATCAATGAACTAGAATCTCAGATCTGAACCAGCAAATTTAGATAAAATCTAAAAAGAAAAGAAAAATACAGATCCAAAGCCTTTCGTAACCTTTTTATGCTGCTCACAGTTAAATGATATAGGAAAAACGGAGAAGCACTGAAAAATGCCCTAGTAATTATAAGTAGCTGACTTTTAACCTGATCAGATTCGTTTGGCCCCTGTAGGCTTTCTACAGATAACAGGAAGGCTAAACAAAGAGTGGCTCTGTTATAACCTTGTGTGCTTTCAATGTGTTAAAATCCAAAATGTAAAGTGTTTCTCTCATATATGATATTCAAGATTTTCAATGGAAATCATAAGAGAATAACATCATTTTTTTACAATCACTGATGAAAATTTGTTGAATCTCTTGTCAAAAGCTTCTGCTGTAGGTAATCTTACTTGGTAACAAAATCATGCACTTTGTGCTACGATGTAACCTCTTAACTCTGAAAAAAAAAATACAGTACAAGAGTGTTAATAAAAAAAAAAAGAAAAACAAAGTGTGTGTGTTACTTTGAGTCCAGTCTTGGGCATTTTGGAGTCTTTATTGTCAAACTCCATCCACTGCTGGACGATGCGGCTCACGCTCGGCTCGGAGTTGTTAACGAGCTGGAAGCCCGTGATGTTGGCACCGCCTTTCCTCAGGTCTGTCAGGTCGATGTCCAGGAAACCCTGTGACCGACAGCAACACAGGCTTAGAAGTGAAACGACGATACCGACGTAGTTCCCAAGACAAGAAATGCAGGGCACTCAGTGGGGTGGGGGGTGAAACATGGAACAAGGAGTGGCTTGTAGCTGGCAATGCTAAGACATTACAAGATGATGCTACTTATATCATTTACATGAGATTAAGCGATGGCTAGTGCTGCACTTTTAAATACTTTTATGCATTTTGGTTTTGTAAACGGCGGCATACAAGCGGTTTTCCTGTGACCTGAGATTGTTTCTCCAACATTAGCACACAGCTGCTTCAAACTGCCAATTTTGAACTTGCATGCGCAGCACATACACGAGCATGACAGACAGCAATTCGAAGCCTCCGGTTGGTTGTTTCTGACCGGGAGTGGTCAGAAACAACCACTCTGCAATTTTGCAGATGGCAGTAGAACCACAGGAAAGGCAGAGGAGCTTGATTTTTTATTTATTTTTTTCACAAATTATGTGCCTCATATTCGAGACACATATTCTCTAATATAAATAATAGAATAATAGAACATCATGGCAACTTTAACAAATATATATATATATACAAACCTACGAGATCAACTTTGAATCTTGGCTAGAGCCTTTTTGTGTGGGCTTAGTGTGTCATTCCTCTGTATCCATGACTTATTTTGAAAGTTTTAATTTCTTCCAACAGTGAAGACAAACACAGGTTGCAGCATCAAAACTTCCAGTGGCCTTATTGACACACTTAGTAAAGAAAAAAAAAAAAAGCATGGAGATTAACTATTATATTGCTTGTTCAACTTTATGTTCTTTCTAGGGTTTAGTGTATATGAACACACTCCAGCGATTCTTTTCTGAAGGACAAAAGAAGTAGACACAGACAATAAGAAACCTCATTTCAAGCAGCACTAGTCCTGAGGTAATCTGTGACGGTCTGAATCCTCATAGGTTACAGTTGAAAATGAAAGGATCAAAATCCTACAGGATTCAGGGGGAAATAAAGCTCATGCTTCACACAACCCAGAACAGAAAATGGAAGAGATTAGCAGGAAATGTATCTCCTACTCATGTTTTTTTCCCCCCCCGGCTGGTATGTAGGTGTGTTTTGTTTTGTTTTTTACAGGACAGACAGAATAGAGGAGATGGAGCTTCAGTCTCTCAGCAGGTGGCCTGTCAGTGCGCAGAGAGGAAGAGGCAGGCGAATGGGAACGGGTGGGAGATTCTCTGTGGTTTTTAAAAGTGGAGTTTTACCAAATGAATAGAAAAAAACAAGGTTCTTCCTCGCATTGTCACTTGCTCGTCAGGCATCTAGCACAAAGTGTTTAGTGATTTCTCCTGCTTCTTTGTGCCGACATGGCTTTATAAAGCTTTTGTTCCCTCTTTGCTACACATCTGTCTCAAAATATTTGTTTTTACGTCTTCTGATCTTTAATATTCCTACAGCGATGAAAATGGCTTGCTGTTTAAATAGACTGAAGTAACCTGAAATAGCTTGACAGTTTAATTGCAGTACATTTGTTCAATTTAGTTTAGTAAAAACTTGCACTATCATCGCCACTAACAATTTGATTCGGATAAAAGTGAAGCAACTTTTTAAGATTTCAACTAATGGAAGTCGATCAGTTACCAGAATGCCCTGATCTCTGGCTTTCTGTTTCCCTTTGTCATAATTATGATGCAACGGAAAAACCAACTTCCTTCATTCACTGGCAAATAAGCTGGACTAGCATCCAAGTTGGCATCATCAAGTCACCATAGAAACCATTAGACGCTATCAACACACCAGATAAGCTAGAAAAGGTCGCTGTGTTTGCCAACAAATTACAATAAAAACAAATTTTCTTTTTTTTTTTTACACAAAGTTCCCAACACCCCATTTTTGCTTTATTTTTTAAACTGATCTGCTTAGTAATTTAGATCTTCCTGCTTCCATGGGACACAAAGAAATATCTACATACATTTTTACAAGAAGGAATAATACAAAGAATCAAACAGGATGAATCTCCTCAACGATTTTTGTATATACAATTATTTTTGAACAGTGGATTTATTTTTTTTCTCTCCCACTAAATTAATGTGCTAAAAATAAATGAAAATCTTTTGGTATTACACAAAGCTGTTACAATAGAGGAACGATTTATTGTGAGGCTCTTTATCCGTCTCTACCTTGGGGGTACAGGAAACCTGACAAAATCTAAGCTAGTTATTTTCAAGGAGTTTGGACGGGAAACTGCCTCCTGCTATCGCCGCTTTCTTTGAAACCGGTCAGGTGTCTGTGTCTGCATTTCTTGTGCTTTTTCTTTCGATCCATGAATGAATTAATGTCGAGAAGCGAGCTGAAGAGGTTACTATAGAAACTAGCCTTTGCTAATGGCGGACATGTAGGGGGGGTTTGGGGCTGGGGAGGGGGAGGGGGGCGGGGGGTCGTGTGCTTCCAACACGTACTGTAACCCCATTTAAGCGATGAAAGAAATTCAAACCGTGCCCTCCTCAGATCCTCACACAGGAACATGCAGAACAGTAAATTAGCAAAATTGAGAAAAGGTGCAAGGACAAAGACAAACTGTTTTAATTCTTTAATTTCCTTTTGTTTTTCTCTTTTTTTAAACAGGGCTTTTAACTGGGACCGTTATTAACGACTGCAGCCACTTTGCAAATCAGCCGCTCCTGCCGTCCGAGCCTTATCATCTGAAATTAAATCTGGCAAACTAGCCAGACAAGAGAGATTGAACCAATCTAAAGCCCGAGCGGTGAGAAATTGTCAGGGCCAGCGGCTGCATATTAATGTTGTTACAGCCCCGCACTTTCTGCCGGTGTCAGCTTAGACTTCGCTTTGCGGCATTTACCGAGTGCCGCACTTGTCTACGTATTATCGGCACCGAGGGGAAATGGTAGGAAAACAAAAGAGAGCGCTAATAGATAAAGCTCTCACAGACAGGCTCGCCTGACCCTTTTCTGTCAAACTATGTCTGCGCAGTTTTATGTTTTTTTATTTTTTTTCCCCCTCAGACTGTCACAGATCACCCTCCTGTGCTTTCGTCTCCTGGTGAACTGCTGTCGTTTCCGCTGCTTTGACAGAGAAAGAATAGCTGGAGTGGAAAATGGAATGAGAAGATGTAAAACCAGATAGTTCCACCCTAATTTATCGGGTGCGCGCAAGTCTATTAAACCGGCGATAAAGCGCTGAAAGTCAGGAACACAGTTAAAAGCTCAATTTATTGGCAATCCAAATTCAATGAAAGTATGAAGTAGGTGGGAAAGTGTGTGGGATTCTTTCTGTCGCTGCAATTTCTTACCAGGTTGGCGAGGATGTAGTGGAAGCTCTTTGCGTTCTTTCCTTGTTCTACAATCTGCAAGGCAGAAGGAGGGCGAGAAAGAAGAAAAATGAAACTTTTGTCACAAATAAAAACAAGTTTACAAAAATAATGCCAACATTACTATGCCTTTAAAAAAAAATGTGATACTACTGAGGTAAGTAGAGGCACAACTGTGGCTATAGTTTAAGGGGAAACTTAAAATATGCCTCTTCCTCGTGTGACGTCATGGGAAAAGCTCAAATAATCGGAAAAGATATTAGGAAGAGAATTGTGGACCAGCCTGAAGATGCCAAGTTAATAGTTTAAAACAATTATATGCAAGCATAATTCAATGTGAGTTAGAATTACTTTCCTTTCCTTTTCTTTTTTTTTTCTTAAGAGCTGTACATTCTCATATACATTTGCTGTTTTCTTTTTGCACATTCTGTCTCTTTTGGACTCTCAATTTTAATTCAAGAACCTAAGTAATTTACCAAAGCATTCACAAATGGTAGGAGTATTTTATTTAATTTTATTTTTTACAAATTCTGCACATGTTGGAATCAATGAACCAGTGCTTATAAAAAAAAAAAAGAAAGAAAGAAATCTGGTTTGAAAACATCAGTGTGTTTACAACATTCTCTTTTCTGGGAATCTAAATTATCTTCCATCCCCACCCCCTATGTTTCTTTAAGCTTTAGCTTCAGTCTTCGGTTCTCTTCAGTGGGAGAGAGTTTAAGGAGCTCTCATGAACCCTTAAAATTTGCATCACCTGGCCTTTGCTGACAATGCGCATGGACGAGCCATAACGAGTTAATTAGCATCCAATGCACTGGTATGAGTAGCACGGTGCTTCAGCTCTCTGTGTGAGTATTAAATAAATCTTGACCCAGCATCAACAGCTAGCAGCGAACTCCTGAGAATAATTCATGAATGAAATGGCCTGATTGCACGTAGCCACGCATTAATGTGTGCAAACGTCTCAGTGCCAAAATTAAAAGTTGAGGGTTTGTGTGCCAATGTCGTCAATATGCGTCACGTCAGAGAAGAACTAGTAGGAAAACAATTTGAAGCATGTACAATAACAAGCTTTCGTGTGTATGTGTATGTACAATGATACTGCAGGTCATGACAGAAGGTGGCATTTGTTATTAATGGTGACACCAGCGCGCAGGCCAGTCCTCTGGCCAGGCCTCAAGCGAGGAAAACTTGAGAGTTGGAGGGGAGTCACAGCCCAGCGCAGACAACAATGCACATGCCATAATACCGCCACAGTGGACTGTCAAACGGAAAGGTTTTGGCATCAATTTCCTTTTAATATTACATGCAAATTCGAAGAGTCACACAGAGTTCATTTGCAACAAAATAAGTTTTTTTTTTTTTAACGTCTTCCCATAATAAAACGCATCCAAAAAGCAATTTCCTATTGCAAAAATATTCTTCCAGGTGGCCAAAGGAAAAAAAAAAAAAAAAAAAGAAAAAAAAAATGGCATTCTTCCTCTATATGTTGACCCTCCGGATAGTTTCCGTGACATTATCATAACATCTTTTGTGTACTGTGTGAGATGAACTCAGGAGTCAGTTTAAAGGGCAAAGCAGGGAGAGGCGTTTCCACACGTCCGTGTGTGTGTGTGTGTGTGTGTGTGTGTGTGTGTCGCTGCCTTTGTCATTGTCTGGATGCACAGGGACAACAGTGTGGAGGCAGCCAGTGCATGTCAGTGATTGATGGCAGTCGTCTGAATGGGGAACTTCTCCGGTTCGGCTCCTGTAAACTGGTGGAACCTGATGCAATAACCTTAACTTTAGACACCGGCTCATCAATAACAGTTTTGCACAGCGGCCTCAGTCAACAGAATGAAACTAGAAATGTTTTTATTTTTTCCGTCTTTTTTGTTTTTATAAACAATATAAAAGAAGGAATCGAACTCAAAAATGAATAATATCAATGACGAAAAATAAATTATACCCTGTCGAATAAAGGTCAGTCAGAAAAAAGGCAATAATGAACCACTTCAACTTTAAGGGGCTTTTGAAATAATGGGTTATTGACTTCAGAGCTTCGCTGAAAAATGCAGCTCAGATTGAGAAGGAAGCGGTTTATCTAACTTGCAGTAGATTATCAATCCTTATAGCACCTTCATCGGTTGCTTGATTTTTAATCTGAGGATCCGGCATGGACTGACTGAACAGCAAAGTCAGCCGAAAAAACCGCATCTGCTGCACAGCATGTCAGCATATGCATGAGCAAATGATTCAGTCTCACAGCACAATGTAAATATGGTCTTATCTGGCAGAAAAAAAGACGGAAAACATAGGTATTTAAACATAAATAAGAACCGAAATAAGTTATTAATCACTTATTATGAAGAAAAGCTTTGTGTGTATTATTTACAAGACAGTCCTTACATATTATGGCTGTTAAGGTTACAATCTCGTGACCATATGATTTGCATTTATCATTTTTATGGATGCTTTCTCTTATGCATCCAGATGTGAGGCTTTATCCAGGGAGGCTCTTTTGCTTTGTGCAAGCAAAGTATTAGCAATCCTTTGGTGAGTTAGGGCAAAAGTTTGCAAATCTGCAGGATACTTCATCAGCACCCTGAGCAGCAATTTAGGAAAGGAAACTTTTGATTAATGACTTGTCTAATGAAGATATGGCTGATATTAGTGTACAGAGCTTGCAAGACAAATTATACTTCAGCGCATCAGACATTAAAGTACTGCTCACATCATGAGTTAATAATGCCAAACGTAATTCGGCTGCAATCAAATACTGTATGGACTGCATCATTCTGGAGCATTTATCATACTAAACATTTTTGTTACTATGAGTCACCAGCATGGCTTGAAACATCCAGTTGAGAAACAGCCCCATTATGTAGCCATAAAGCCATAATGAACAACATTGGATTTAAAAGGGAAGAGATATTGATATATAGAGTAGGTTTCTTTATCCAGGTAGAAAGCGCCGTGAACTCTGAAAGTAGCACGTCGGTTGCCTGCTTTTTGCAGCCATTAAAGCTAGGCTCAGCACAAAAGCAGATTAATGCGTTTCGATGCTGGCGCATCGAGTACGAAGGCTTGAAAATGCAACAATTGTACACTCGGCGATTGCTCGTCTGACTTGAGAAGGGGAGGAAAAAAAATAAAATAAATTAATGGGTCTTCCTAGAGAGGATTTAGAATTTGGTTTTTAAAGGACTCCAATCATCACCTGGAAAAATTTGCACGTTGAAAGGTCCGCCTAGTGAAACTGTTGTTGATAAGCTGCGGTTGAACAATCTGTGCTTGGCGGACAGTCGACAGTGATGCCAAGCTCTCAGGGTGAGTGGGTGACAATCCAATCATAGGAAATAAAATGCCAGCTAAAAATGCAATCACATTGTTTGGAATTGCTCCTATTCTTAATGTTCCAGAAGAAAAAAAGGTAAAAAAAAAAAAAAAAAAAAACTTGACAAAAGCACGGTTTTCCGATTTTTTAAAATTTTTTTATTTATTTTTTTTTTAGCAAATATAAGTCCGATAATGTGTTGCGCGTTTCTATCCTTTACTCTTAAATCCTCGAATAAATTTCAGTGCAGCCAACTGAATTTAGAAGTCCAGGTTGTAAGTGTGTGTGTCATTAAATCACAGTGTGAACGCAGATGTTCTCTAGCGGCTTCAGAGGGTTATTAGGAAGCAGTAGCGAGCAAACAGCACCGTGAGAGCAGTTTAACAAGGCAACCAGCAGTTTTGCACTAAAAAAAAAAAAAATCTGGCTTTTATAGAAGAAAAGTGAAAAAGGAAAATGTTGTTGAAAGCAAGTAATAAGAGTTCCTTTGATGTTTGACACAGGTCAAGTAGAAATCACAACAAGTATGCAAAAGATGGTGTGTTCTTTGATAAGGCCGAAAACAAACTTCTGGGTCCGAGTCTAGAAAACTAACACTACTAACACATCAATGGTCCCAAACTCCAGTCCTTAGCAACTGCAGCCCTGAGACTTTTTGAATTCACCAGCTGGCTGAATTAGCCATTCATCTTTTCATAAAACAGCACTCAAGGGAGCACCGCTCAAACAAAACCACGCCAGCATCATGGCAGCATCATGCTGAAGAGATGCTTCTCTTTAGCTGGGAAAGTTAAGGCGGGTTAAACCACAAGGCAATGCGACAAGAAACCCAGTTAGATGACTGTGAAAAAAAAAAAAAACAACAACTTGAGATTGGGGTTGGCGTTTCACCTTACAGAAGAAACAAAAAGCCTAAATATACAGGACGTATTACAATTTCACAGTTTAGATCAGATAAACTGGTCAAACTAGAGACCAAAATCCGATTAAGAATTTGTGGGAAACATTTGAAAGTTAATATTCAAAGATTCTCCAATCTCCATCCAATCTGACAGAGCTTTCAAGGTACGGGAAATTATCTGGCATGCTTTCAGACAGGTGATGTCTGAAATGGCAACGACGGAACTACTCAAGCTCTATCGTTGCCATGCAATGGTTTCCATAGCAACCATTACCCCCTCTGCACCTAACTCACTGGACTCAGTCTCCCCTGTCCGTGTGGAAGAGTTACATTGTTAGAAATATACAGTGACTATCAACAGGGTTTTTAGTAGCACAGATTTTGGATTAAAAAAAAAAAAAAAAAAAAAGCGATGGGATGATTGTAAAGGAAAACAGCTGTGGCTCAATGAGTAGCGATAAGAAAAACATATTTTTAAAAATAATAAAGTTAGACATAAAGTCTGTCTGGATGATAGATTTTACCACATCTCCACTAAAACTGATAAACTGAGAGAGAGGAAAAAATAAGCTTTATTATCTCTGCCTCCCTCAAAAGGAGACACATTTGGCTCTAGTGGCCGTAATTAATTTGCTTAGCCATGAGAAGCAGCTTTCATTCTGACGTCTGTGCTGCTGCTGCTTTGTCAAGCCTGATCAACACTGGATTTATTTTGTTTAAACCTAAAAAGTACAGCACTTCAAGTTAGAAATCTACATGCATCAACGGGCTGCTGTTCTAATCCCTGCTCTCTATTGTGTCGGGCCTCAGCTTGACCTTATCTGTGCTGTGTTTCCGTGTCGCCTGCTGTAATTTGGTGCTTTTAATCTCATTGTTGCACTGGAGTGTTCTTGACTGTGTCAGGGTTTATTTGGAAAGCCATTCTAAGATCATAATAATAAAAAAAAAAAAAAAAATGGATGATTTAGCAAAAATTCATGGTCAGATTATACTTTATTTAATTTAACATAAAGCATCGCTTTGCGGTGAGTTTTTTTGTTTTTTCTAAAGAAACGGGTCCTTTATTTAAAAAGCTGCTCTTTCAGACACCGAATATCGCTGTTGTTGCATGCTACCACGCTATCGAATGTTGTCAGTGTGTTAGCGTGTGTTTAACAGGTAACTACGGTTTGTCGTTGTGGATTTCTTCGCCAGTCTAATGTACTTTCTTTTACAACATAAGCGCAGCGTTTTTGGAGTCAAGCTTGTTGAAGGTCATGTCTGATGTTGAATAATGAGGAAAAACAACAGCAAATTATGTGTGGTGTTGAAAGCAGGTTTATAGTCTGACGTGCTGGTAATTATACAGTATTATAGCGATGGAAATTTTAAAATATTGCAATATATTATGCAATAGAATGTCAGACTCTTACAAACCTGGTAGCATCATACTCCAAATGAACTATATTTAAGAGGTTGCTAAAATGGACACCACACTTCAAGTTGTCATTCATAAAACCTGTTGAAGACAATATGCTGGTTTTCTAAATTTCGCAATCGATGCACGACTTCGATGTACTCCCTCGTTTAAAACCCCTACAAAAAGAAAAAAACAGACGCTGAATGACTTTACCTCTTTGAGAATGCCAGTGAGTCTCTCGGTCTCACAATCAATGATAATATTCCCCTCCTTCCACTTGTCCAGATCCTTGAACACTTTCAAGAAGGAGTCCCCCGTCATGCTCTCCACGTTGACTGAGGTCACCAGCCAGTTCTTCTCCGCCGCTGTGTCCAGAACTTTCTGCAGCACCGAAAGGCCTGCGCAGAGACAAAGTGAAAAGACGCTTCAGCCGCTGCAGGACAAATAGCACCCGGATGCATTCATCAAGGCAACTCCTGCAACGTTTGCCTCCAGAAAGCGAGTCGTGAGCGTCTGCCTCTCGCGTGCCACAACTTGAAACCCGATGACGCTCGCGTTCTGCGGAAGCAAATTAGAGCACCTTGTGAGCCGAGCAGAAGCTGTGCAGAGACCCATACTTCTACTTATAAGCTTATCCATCAGAATCTCCCCTGTAGCTTTAGTGATAAAGTGTAATGAGCGGGACAGTCCATTAAGCACTCTGACACTTACAGGTGTGCTTCTCCAGCTCGTGCGCCGCCGGCCTAAGTAATCACCGCTTTCACGCTAACAAATAATCGGCCCGGGCTTCATCGGGGTCTGCGTGCACGCGCGCTCACACGCGGCCAGACTTGTGTTCTTTAAGCACCAATTACAGGTGGCGATGCTCAATTACGCTGTCGCCGATATGCCGCGGAGACACTTGAACATCACAGTGAAGCAGAACGGCCAATGAGCTGAGGGCTTATGGTAAGACAGGAAATAAAAGGCGATTAGGGAACACATTGATCTTGAGCTCTGATTTACAGTCTGACTCACTGTAGTACTTCTGTGCTGCTGCTGGCAAAGGACCGATCAGATTCCTCTCAAGCTGGCAGTCGCAGTCGTTCCACAGAGTAAATAAAGTAATTTCGCCCACACTGAACTGGCTGCTGTAATCTAAATGAATTGTAGCAATTAGAAAAAATTGTGAGATGCAAACCAGCATTTGACGAGGTTTTTTTTTTTTTTTTTATTGCTTATTATGATTTTTTTTTTTTTTTTGCTACATTCATGACATCTTTAGAATGTCTGGCGGTCCAGTTTCTGGTTTATTAACAACAACAACAAAAATAAAAAACAACGCACACTTCATCAAAAATAGCTATAATAAACGTGACTGGCAAACATGAAAGATGGTGGCTTGGTCTTATTAAAATGCACAGCAGCTGCTCTCCAGGAAATTCCTGCTGCCTATTTGACACCAGGTCATTAACCAAAAAAAAAAAAAGACAAATGGCGTTCCAGCGTCATATATGACTGCAACACCTTAATAAATGAGAAAGCAAGAAAAATGGGAGGATGTCAAGAAGAAATTAGATACAGGAGCCGGAGAGGCATTCCTCCAAAGCAACATGGAGATGTACCTCATCTTTGATGGTGCTGTTTTTTTGTTTTTTTTTTTGTTTTTTTTTATCCTCTGTCGCTAATGAGTGAATAATTGCCACCCTCGTTGGTGACAGATTTAACAGTAGGTCTGTAACTGATGACAGGCATGGGAACACGGGAGATAATTAATCACTGTTGTGAAAAAGATCAGTGGGTCAGCCATCGCTCAATGGAGTCAATTTCAGGTGTCTTTAAAGCTTTCGGCAAAACGAAGCTTTCGGCGCCAGGCAGCACAAACGCTCTCAAACGTCACAGAGTGGAATTATTCATTCCCTTTTCTTGTAATTCTTTTTATTTTCTTCCAATACCTTTATTTATTTCCCAAAACCCTAAGGTGTCTCGAGTTGCTAGTTTTGTCGATTAGCGTGTATATTATGCTACAGCGTTTGAGAACTCCATTTGAAAGCACTCAAGATGTTCTAAAATTAGCAACTGGATTATTCTATGTACCAATTTCGGCAAGCCTTCCAAAAAACAAGTCCTTTACCACAAATAAAACGGAGAACATGTATGTTGTACGAAAGCCAAAAAGATATGATGTAAACTATTAACAATTTATTTCACCAGTTCAAAATTGCTATGAGAAGTTGAAGTAATTAAAAACTATTTCAGGATTTGCTGCCATGGCAGATACTTGGGACTAATAAACCAGCACCAGCTTGTTGCACTTCCAGTGTTGCAACATAAAAGGGCGAAAGGCAAAACTAACTATTAGGTCTCTGTATCTGTTCCCATGTGTTTAGATTTTTAGTCTGGATTCACGTGGAGCTCATCCGTTTCCTAGGGTAAATCGCGCTTTCATCAGGTTATCAATGCGGCCGGATTATCATCATTACAATATCCATTTCTTTATTCCATCTATTCTTTATTCCTCCCCTGCCTCTCCTTTCCTTTCGAATTGCTTTATTTGCATCAAATAGCATCTTCTGCTTCCAAACGTGCCTAATGCATCCGTATAAATCAGAGCCCGGCTGACAGGGAGCCTCTCAGGAGATACAGAGGCAAAAAAAAAAAAAAAAGGTCCTCCAAAGGCATCCTGGAAGTGAATAATATCATAATGGAATCTGGCTGTGATAAGCACCTTTTTAGTCAGAGGCGGTACATGGAGACCTGGGCATCTGGTGATTGAGAGAAGAGGAAAAATAACAGGTCGGGAGCCCGTTTCCTCAATACTGCTCACGATAGGGTTAATGGGTTAATTTGTTTTCCATTTGAAACTAAAAAAAAATAAATAAATAGATGAGCCACTCATTCGTCAAACAACATGGATGTTTCCAAAAAAAAAAAAAAAAGAGGAAAATGAAAGACATATGTTGGACATTTCAAGCATACCTAGAGTTCACTATAGCTTCTGCTGTTTAGGTTCTTTGTGTGATAAACAATGATGCAGTGTAATGGTAGAAGTGTTTTGTACATTTTAAGTTAGTTCAGGGTCCTGCTAAGGTCAGCAGAAAATGCAAAAAGGAGTACTTTCGTTTTACCCAGGCTGTAGGTAAAAAACAAACCAGCTAAGTATGAGTATTTTTGATGGAAACAACTAAATCTTTCTGTCCTACAGTGTTTGAGGTTCAACTCATGTGGAGCTCAGAGAAGTTCAAACCCTCCTCCACTTATTATTGCTCACATTATTTTTTTCACATATATTTTTTTTTTCTTTTACTTTCCATCAACTTATTTTATTATTGTTTTTGTGCAGTACTTTGGTGCAGTTTTAAATTTGTTTTTAAAGTCCTATATAAAGAAATTTGACATTGACATCTGTTTGATTTTTTTTTTTTTTTTTTTCAGTAAAAAAAATCTTATGCATTTGGTGCTTGGCTACCAGATGAGTCTTTTTTAGTTAAAAAAAACAACAACAGAAAAAAACAAATGTTAATCTGTTAAGACTATTAGCATGACAGCTAAAATAAACAGCTTACTGAGATGTCTACAATTCTTAGAATAATTTCTTTTCTCATATAAAACAATAAATCTAAACCGTAAAGTTTGTACCCAAGACGATCAAATCTTTAAAGGCTCATACATTCACAATTTTGAAAATAATACAAAAGAATATTTCCACAACATATTACACCTACCTATTTTTATTTTTTTTTAAAGATACAAATCATGCATAAATATTTAGAGTTAACATATGGAACCATGAGGAAAATGCATAAACAAACAAGACAAATTGAAGTAAATTGGGTTTTTCTTCAGGGCTTAAAATAACTCTGTAGGAATGGTGACTGCAGCGTAGTATCCAGGCAACTGAGGACCACTGATATGGATTTCACCCGCTTCATCCCACAACTCAGATACACAGAGGTGACCCTGGACACGCACGCACGCACGAATGCACGCACGATATCTGCCATTTCTTGAATAGATAATAAAGTAGCCTGTGGAAAATAGTCCCCCCCCAAAAAAAATATAAAAATATATATATATATATTTTAAATCAGGAACAGTTAAAACCAGACTTCAGTCTAAACGGAGGTAGACGTCTGTGAAATCGCTGGCTTCTAATAACTTTCTTATTTTTGCTCCAACAAGAAGTCAAACATACGAGTGCACAGGAGTCCTGCATGCTCTACACGTCAGCATCAGCTAAAAAGCACATATGGATATGCACTTGTATGTAAAGTGGGTGTTATTTTCCGTTGCAAAAAGCAGCAGGAAGCAACCGCGGTCATGCTCTGAAAACCCGCAACACCTGGGACAGATGGCACGGCATAAGGTAAAGCTTTTTGGCTGTACAGAAGAAGGCTGACAGGTGCTCGGGCTAATTTCTGTCTGCCTTTACAGGAGTTTCATTAAAATGGTCGAACTGAATGTTAATACCATTTTTTTACAGTTAGAGGAGGCACAGAGGCACAAGTTACAGCTGGTGACAGATTGGTAAAAAGACTAATATTTTGTTCTGTTACCTACTTTTATATGCAAGTCATTGCAGGTTGGTGTTTCTTTTTTAAGTCTGTCTGTGAAAAGACGACTTCTGTCGCCATGGTGATGTGACACACAGTCTTCTCAAATATTTTAGAGAACAACACACACACACACACACACACACCAAATGCTCAAACTAGCTACACAATCACCTTCTCTGGAAATGACCAAACCTCATCAACACAGTGTGAAAACAGACCTACCTGAGTCGGAGCTGTACATGTAGACGAACTTGTTCCACCCGTAGTGCTCGATGACTCCCACCAGAGCGTCCTGGAGTTCAGGCCTCAACTGGATGACAAACTGGTTAGCGGTCTCGATGGGGAAGGACGGCGTGACGAAGCAGACATGCAGCGCGCCGCAGAACGACATGAGCATGTTTACAGTCTTCCTGTCGTAGAGGCCAATGATGGCGTACACACCTTTGGAGAACTGGGAGCAAACTGGAAAGGACAAAACAGAAAGTAAGAAAATTTGGGCTTAGGAAAACGGCAAGATCAACAGTAAATAAGGGACTCTTGGCTGGACAACAAGCTATTCCGCAGGCTGTGGGAACAAGTGTGGCTCCTACAGTTCATAAAAAATATTTTCTCAAATAAATGTTTGGTTTTTTTTTACGCAGCGAAAAAAAAAAAAACTGACTGCAAATAATCAATCGGAATAGCTGCATGTAGGCTTTTAGCTTCACTGCTGTGTGATTTCACAGCGGTTATTCTCCGACAACCTGATTTAAAGTGGAAACTGCTGGAATATTATAATTGCAGGAACTTCCTTCTCTTTCTGTTCAGTCAGAGAAGATTTCTGTTCGCCCAGAAAGTGCCAGCAAGAGACATTTTCCATCTGATTTCTAAGTGTTTCGATGTACATAGAAGATTTTAAAGATCAGCAAACCAAGGATTAGATGTCTAAAGAAAGATGGAGTGAAGTGACGAAGGATACCTCTAAATGCTGTTGGTAACTGGTTGTTTTATTTATTTTGTTGTTGTTGTTTTGGTTTTTTTTGATGATACAGACAAACAGAAAGCCGAGTGACATAAAGAAACCTAAACTATTCATTTCTGAAATACTGTTATGTTAAAATCCTTTTTATTATGAAGGGTCTTGTTCATGAAACATTAAATAAATTCCATCAGCATTAACGAGCACCGACACAACAAAAAAAAAATGTTTTCATTAATTATTCAGATCAAACAATCCTGACGGACTTTGCAAATTGTATTACCTTGCTCAGATTTGTCGCCCTTCTTTAACGTCACTTTTGATGATTTAACTACAGCTCTAAACTGCATTTCTGATTAAATGTTACAGAGTTCAGATAAAATACCAAAAACTAACAATTAGCCAATCAGATTGCAGACATGTGCAGGTTTTCTTTCCCCGCATTTATTAAAAACAATCTACAGATCAAAACAATACATGTGTGGGGAAATCCATAACACAGAGGCCTAATTGAATTAGACTGAGCTCAAGAGTCAAATCCAATCAGGTATACTAAAAAAGATAAATAAAAAATTAGAATTGGTGGACAAAAAAAACAGGAACAAAAGAGAGACAAAAAGAGATTGTCATCTTTCTCTCGGGCGTTTTGAAGTCTCCCAATTAAAATCATGTTTATGCACCACTAGTGTGGCTCTTGGCTTCAGTGGAGGAGGTGAGGAGCAGAGAGGTTAATCAATGCATCCCCAGGGTTCCATTGACATTTTCCTAGCTGCAGGAGGTGGTTTTCATCTCTCGTTCGCTTTTCTCCCTCCGTCTCACATTTCTTCTCCTTTCTTTCTCTCTTTCTTTCTCCAAATCACTCTCTTTGTGCCACGTGGCGTTTTCTCCGCACCCCGGTACGTCTTAAAATGCCAAATTGATGTTAATAGCTTTCTTTTCTTGTAAGGTATGTCCTTTCGGCGGAACATAATCTCGCTGCGCTCGTGCGGTCTGGCCCGGACTATTTTCTGCTGAGGTGATGGGTGGGCCTCACTTATCTCAGTATTTACCAAACAGATTGAAATTCCTGCCTGGACCCGCGCAAAGGCCAGCCTGCTGCTCGGAGCTGAAGCGGCGACAGAGAGAGAGAGAGAGAGAGAGAGAGAGAGAGAGAGAGAGAGAGGATGGCCGAGACCCAAAACGCCTAACCTGTCACAGACCTGCCCCCTCCAGGCAGGCACGTGTGTGTGACGGAGATACAGGGAGAGAGGGAGAGAAAAAAAAATAATAATCAGCGCTATCACATAAAAATACATGCCCACACACACAAACACACACACACACATGCAGCCCGAAGTGCTCCAAAAGCCTGGTGAGTCACCCTACTTAAAGCAGCCCTGAAATAGACATTTTGCGCCTCGCCACACTGACTCAGTAACAGAACTATCTTCCCTTCATGGTCTGCACATGCTCTCACTCGTAAATGGATGCTTTTTGATCCGCTGCCTTCCACAAGCGTGCGTTACAATTTTCCAGGGCCGATTTCAGAGGTGTCCTCCGCGTTCTGCCTGGATGAAAGGTAATGAGAGCTTGTTTGACTTTTCGCGCGGTGTCCCATTACTCTGCCCGGGAGCAGGTTAACATGTTTCACTGAGCATAAGTCGTTTCTCATACCTGCAAAATGAAAAATAAAAAAAATAAAAATAAAAAAAATAAATAAAAATGTAGCCATGTGGCAAAGGGCCCCTTTCTCTGAGCTGGCAGGCCAAACATGTGTTTGTCTGCTGCGCATAAGAAAGACATAGACCATCAGTGAGACCAGGCAGCCAAAGATAACCTAGCAGGATAGATCAGCAACATAGCCAGTGTGTGTGTGAGTGTGTGTGTGTGTGTGTGTGTGTGTGTGTGTGTGTGTGTGTGTGTGAGAGCGGCTTGTTAGTCGCTACTCCACATGTGCGGTGACATTTGAGTCGGGCCCGAAACAACTCAAGTGATCTCGAAGACCCCAGCAACACCTGTCTGCCCTGGCATCCCTGATCACCTCACCACGGTTACAGCTGCCACGGCGGCAGGACCGAGGCTGCCATGAGCAACGCTCGGTTCCTCTGGCAGGGATTACAGTGGCTCCAGAGCTTTTGGGAGATGGGCTGGGAATTGCGACTGTTTGGACATTTTGTCATAATTAGCCTTCCCCTCCCTGAAGGATTTAGCAAATTTGCAGGGACAAAAAAAAAAAAAGAAAAAAAAAGAAGAAGAAACCCTCGCTCGGCTTTGAATAACCCGCGGATATTTTTAGGGCGATAACGGAAGATCTCCAGTTCAATTTGCATTTACATTCCAAACAAGTAAGCGATAATACCCATTAAGCACCCATCACAGCTATTATGGTGGGAAGATATAAACCAGAGGCAAAGTTATGGTGGCTCAAATTTAAAAGCTTTTTATGCTCCTTTTTATTGCCTCTTTTTACAAATGTCCCCTGGCTTCAGCTGTTTATATGCAGCACTAAGCTAGTCTGTTGAGAAGAAAAGCTTGGGCTCTTTTACTCATTTGGGCAAGAGGAAGCGACACTAATGAACAATCAGACAATCAGACAGAGAGGCGCAGAGAAAAGGCTTACGAACGGCCCTTTCATCCGATAAGTCACTGCTTAGTCGTACAATTTCCTCAGCTCCATCTTTACCAAATTCAGGGATAAAGTTGTGACCGCTTGCCCAAACATTGTTGCCAACAGATCAGGTTGGAATCAAGGCTGAATCCCTGGATTCATCTGGTAGAGACGCGCACCAAAAGACTTTCAGATGTAATTGGATGATTCCACATGTGAACTCAACATGATTTTACCTCTTGAAACGGTGTTGAAAACACTTCATATCGGCCATGTTATATATCGAAGTTTGTGACCAAACGTGAAAAGTTTTAAATGCTTTTGTAAATTATTGTAAGGGTTTACTTTCCAAACTAAGGGACTCTAGCATTCCTACACGTGTGAAAACTCCAGACTGGTCAAGGAAGTTTCCACTTCCACAAAATCCACGTTCTGTCTGCCTTCATTAACATATAACCACGAAAAAGATCAAATGAGCAAAATCAAGCAAAATCGTTGGCTGTGGGGACATCTCCCTGCAGCCAACGAATCAAAAGAAGAACTCAGTTTTCTTCCATCCATTTTCTTTACACCCTTGTCCCTTAGTGGGGTCAGGAGGTGCTGGTGCCCATCTTCAGCTAACGTTCCGGGCGAGAGGTGGGGTCACCCTGGACAGGTCGCCAGTCTGTCGCAGGGCAACACAGAGACACACAACCATGCACACTCACAACTAGGGGCAATTTGGAGAGGCCAATTAACCTGACAGTCATGTTTTTGGACTGCGGGAGGAAACCGGAGTACCGGGAGAAAGCCTACACATGCACAGGGAAAACATGCAAACTCCATGCAGCCGTCTTGCTGCAAGGCAACAGCTCTCCCAACTGTGCCGCTGTGCAGCCCAGTTTGCAGTTTGCACTGTGCAGTTTTCTTTTCTTTCTTTTACAATCACCTACATTGAGAGTCAGGAGGACAGCTCTCTGGGATCTGTGCTTTCACTTTCTAAACTTTTTTCTCTGTGAACAAACAAGTTAATTTACATTTGTTGTGGACAAAGTGTTTTGGGCTGCAGGACATAAAAAATAAATAAATAAAAAATAACAACTAAAATCCCAAAGGGAGTGATACTCGCACAACAGGAGGAGCTGTCAGAAACAACTCATGCAACTCAAGTCTTCCCTGTTCTGTTTCCTGTGCCCGGCAGCTGTTCCTCTGCTTAGCATGAGCCAAATATCAAATGACAGACGTGTCTGTGCCGGCTGCACAAAGAGGGCATGTTTGTGACAGTTTCTCCTGCATCCAAATTTCTGGATGATGGGATAGCTCACAAATGGAAGCTGTTGAGCAATGCCGAATCCCTTCGTATTTACTTATAAATATTTAACCGCAGAATTTAAGTTTGACGTGACAAGTAAACAAACATTGCATCAAACAGCATTTTAATTCACAACGGATGAATAGAAAATATGTCCGACAGACGCCTGACAGTTAAAAAAAATATATACGTTTTTAAAAAGTCTTTATCCAAAGATCCCTTACGTAACAGCTATTTCGTATTTATTTGAACACACTTTAATATTTACCAAATATCCCGAAAACAGATGAGGAAGCCTGTTTCAAGGTGTCCTTGAATGAGGCACCTGCCTTCCAGCTGCTCCGCTGGAGCTGCTTGGTAACCTGTGCATCAGGCATCACACGTGTTTTCATTTCAGAAACTCAGCTTGCTTAAAATCTAAAAAAAAAAAATAACTAAATACAACAGAGGTATGCAACATGTTATTTTTTTCATGTTTAATAGAGTAAATATGAACACATTTGTGAAAGAACTTACCGACAAGAAGTATCTGAAAGACATAAATGGAGCTAAAGCATCTTTTTTTTTTTTAACTTATACTTTTTTAAAAGTCAGACAGTAGGAGTTTAACATTTTGAATCTATTACTTCCTGTTGGTTTTCCTGTCATGAAGGATGACTATTTAACCAAAGCATACGTGTGTCCATCTTTACATATCAGACAACGGCTACAAGACAATATAGCATGTTGCCAAAATGTGACCGACTCTACAATCAAAGGAGTAACTATAAAGTTTAAAAATCCTTGAATTCCAACAAGGAGGAGGATGAAATAGAAAGCAGGAATCAAATTTAACTATCTCTGTGCCAACTGGTTGGTTGAGTACCAAGGAATATCAAATAATTCAATTCTCTGTATACAGTTTAACTGTCTACTTGATCAAATACTGAGGTTTTTTTTTAATCTATAAAATAACGCTCTAGGTGAAGTGAAATGTGGGACGAATATGGAGGAAAGCAGATGTAGAAAATCTCGTCAAACTGCTCCACGTCATGGACTCTTTGAAACACTAGCATGTTTTACGTAAACATACGGTGGGCTCTGCCAGAGAAGTAAAACCCCGTTGGCGATTTTGTCTTTCGAAAGAATAATGATCCGAAATATACGGGCAAACGGAGAGAGAGAGAAAGCAGCTCAGGCATAACATCAACCTTCTTGGCCGGATCTATACTACATAAAACTTGATCCAGTGAGCTACAGAGAACAGCACAAAGGAGGAAAAAAAACCTCTAGGCAAACTACAGAGGAAAAGTCTTTCTCTTGGTTTATGTTCCCTGTGGTACCGATGGGATTTCACTGCAGCAGGATGTTCGTCCTCAGGGAGCTTACTGATTTGTGCTTCAAAGGTCAATCATCCTGAAAAAGGCCTTTTTATGGGGTAAAGTCTCCAACCAAGGTCTGCTAAAGTGACACTAATTTATCCCACCTATCTATTGTATTAAATCTTTTTTTTTTTAATGTTTTTATTTTATTATAAAATTTAAAAAAAATATATCCTTGTTTGCCTGTGTTGAGAAACTACAGATGTTTCTCCAGGAGATGGCTTGACAAATACAGAAAACATTTGCTGCCCAAATTTAGCCCAGTTCTCGTCACTACTGCCTGATGCTATTTAGATCGAGTCAGACTGAATATGTAAAAATCCTTTCAATAACTTAGAATATCATTGAAAAGTTCAATTATTCCAGGAGCTTGTGACTTAGAGGAACACATTTCATAGATTAATTGCACACAAACAGAAGTTTGAAGACCTTTACTTCTGTTCATTATGATGATTTTCCACTTACAATTAATGAAAACATGACATTTAAAATTAGAATATTACGTCCAACTAATAAAAGGGCCATTTTAAAAACATAACTGGGCTTAATTGAAGAGTGTTTAATACCTGCTTAAAGGTTGTTGTTTTTTTATCTTAATCTGATAAATGAGACTCCTGGGTATGCATGTACTAATTTATTGGATATGATTGTACATTATGCCTCGATTTTGCAGCTCCAGTCATGCTTAAAATGTCAATTATTAACCAACAATGCCAGATCCCTCAGCAGCTGCAAAGTGTGAAGCCAAATGTGCTTTTAATCTACAGATATCTGAACAAACTACTGGAGAAAATCTAAAGAATTCATTCATGGTAACTGTTTTTGCTCTTGCTTTCTATTTGTCATTTACGTGGTACTCAGACGTCCTTAGATAATATGTTATCTTGAAGGCAGCATATCCATTCATCCATTTTCTGTAATAGCTTCATCCTGCTCAGCATCACAGGAGGCTGGAGTCTATCCCAGTAGCCAACAAGCAAGTAGCGGGATTCACCATGAACAGGTCGCACCGTCGGTTGCAGGGCTGAAGGCAGCATATGTTGCTCTAAAAATCACAATATGGCGTTTAGTATGAATGCAGCCATTACAATATGTTGATTCTGCCAACGTAAAGGAGCCCATGCTAATAAAACCCTCAGTTTTTTAGTTTTGNGCGGTGACATTTGAGTCGGGCCCGAAACAACTCAAGTGATCTCGAAGACCCCAGCAACACCTGTCTGCCCTGGCATCCCTGATCACCTCACCACGGTTACAGCTGCCACGGCGGCAGGACCGAGGCTGCCATGAGCAACGCTCGGTTCCTCTGGCAGGGATTACAGTGGCTCCAGAGCTTTTGGGAGATGGGCTGGGAATTGCGACTGTTTGGACATTTTGTCATAATTAGCCTTCCCCTCCCTGAAGGATTTAGCAAATTTGCAGGGACAAAAAAAAAAAAAGAAAAAAAAAGAAGAAGAAACCCTCGCTCGGCTTTGAATAACCCGCGGATATTTTTAGGGCGATAACGGAAGATCTCCAGTTCAATTTGCATTTACATTCCAAACAAGTAAGCGATAATACCCATTAAGCACCCATCACAGCTATTATGGTGGGAAGATATAAACCAGAGGCAAAGTTATGGTGGCTCAAATTTAAAAGCTTTTTATGCTCCTTTTTATTGCCTCTTTTTACAAATGTCCCCTGGCTTCAGCTGTTTATATGCAGCACTAAGCTAGTCTGTTGAGAAGAAAAGCTTGGGCTCTTTTACTCATTTGGGCAAGAGGAAGCGACACTAATGAACAATCAGACAATCAGACAGAGAGGCGCAGAGAAAAGGCTTACGAACGGCCCTTTCATCCGATAAGTCACTGCTTAGTCGTACAATTTCCTCAGCTCCATCTTTACCAAATTCAGGGATAAAGTTGTGACCGCTTGCCCAAACATTGTTGCCAACAGATCAGGTTGGAATCAAGGCTGAATCCCTGGATTCATCTGGTAGAGACGCGCACCAAAAGACTTTCAGATGTAATTGGATGATTCCACATGTGAACTCAACATGATTTTACCTCTTGAAACGGTGTTGAAAACACTTCATATCGGCCATGTTATATATCGAAGTTTGTGACCAAACGTGAAAAGTTTTAAATGCTTTTGTAAATTATTGTAAGGGTTTACTTTCCAAACTAAGGGACTCTAGCATTCCTACACGTGTGAAAACTCCAGACTGGTCAAGGAAGTTTCCACTTCCACAAAATCCACGTTCTGTCTGCCTTCATTAACATATAACCACGAAAAAGATCAAATGAGCAAAATCAAGCAAAATCGTTGGCTGTGGGGACATCTCCCTGCAGCCAACGAATCAAAAGAAGAACTCAGTTTTCTTCCATCCATTTTCTTTACACCCTTGTCCCTTAGTGGGGTCAGGAGGTGCTGGTGCCCATCTTCAGCTAACGTTCCGGGCGAGAGGTGGGGTCACCCTGGACAGGTCGCCAGTCTGTCGCAGGGCAACACAGAGACACACAACCATGCACACTCACAACTAGGGGCAATTTGGAGAGGCCAATTAACCTGACAGTCATGTTTTTGGACTGCGGGAGGAAACCGGAGTACCGGGAGAAAGCCTACACATGCACAGGGAAAACATGCAAACTCCATGCAGCCGTCTTGCTGCAAGGCAACAGCTCTCCCAACTGTGCCGCTGTGCAGCCCAGTTTGCAGTTTGCACTGTGCAGTTTTCTTTTCTTTCTTTTACAATCACCTACATTGAGAGTCAGGAGGACAGCTCTCTGGGATCTGTGCTTTCACTTTCTAAACTTTTTTCTCTGTGAACAAACAAGTTAATTTACATTTGTTGTGGACAAAGTGTTTTGGGCTGCAGGACATAAAAAATAAATAAATAAAAAATAACAACTAAAATCCCAAAGGGAGTGATACTCGCACAACAGGAGGAGCTGTCAGAAACAACTCATGCAACTCAAGTCTTCCCTGTTCTGTTTCCTGTGCCCGGCAGCTGTTCCTCTGCTTAGCATGAGCCAAATATCAAATGACAGACGTGTCTGTGCCGGCTGCACAAAGAGGGCATGTTTGTGACAGTTTCTCCTGCATCCAAATTTCTGGATGATGGGATAGCTCACAAATGGAAGCTGTTGAGCAATGCCGAATCCCTTCGTATTTACTTATAAATATTTAACCGCAGAATTTAAGTTTGACGTGACAAGTAAACAAACATTGCATCAAACAGCATTTTAATTCACAACGGATGAATAGAAAATATGTCCGACAGACGCCTGACAGTTAAAAAAAATATATACGTTTTTAAAAAGTCTTTATCCAAAGATCCCTTACGTAACAGCTATTTCGTATTTATTTGAACACACTTTAATATTTACCAAATATCCCGAAAACAGATGAGGAAGCCTGTTTCAAGGTGTCCTTGAATGAGGCACCTGCCTTCCAGCTGCTCCGCTGGAGCTGCTTGGTAACCTGTGCATCAGGCATCACACGTGTTTTCATTTCAGAAACTCAGCTTGCTTAAAATCTAAAAAAAAAAATAACTAAATACAACAGAGGTATGCAACATGTTATTTTTTTCATGTTTAATAGAGTAAATATGAACACATTTGTGAAAGAACTTACCGACAAGAAGTATCTGAAAGACATAAATGGAGCTAAAGCATCTTTTTTTTTTTTAACTTATACTTTTTTAAAAGTCAGACAGTAGGAGTTTAACATTTTGAATCTATTACTTCCTGTTGGTTTTCCTGTCATGAAGGATGACTATTTAACCAAAGCATACGTGTGTCCATCTTTACATATCAGACAACGGCTACAAGACAATATAGCATGTTGCCAAAATGTGACCGACTCTACAATCAAAGGAGTAACTATAAAGTTTAAAAATCCTTGAATTCCAACAAGGAGGAGGATGAAATAGAAAGCAGGAATCAAATTTAACTATCTCTGTGCCAACTGGTTGGTTGAGTACCAAGGAATATCAAATAATTCAATTCTCTGTATACAGTTTAACTGTCTACTTGATCAAATACTGAGGTTTTTTTTTAATCTATAAAATAACGCTCTAGGTGAAGTGAAATGTGGGACGAATATGGAGGAAAGCAGATGTAGAAAATCTCGTCAAACTGCTCCACGTCATGGACTCTTTGAAACACTAGCATGTTTTACGTAAACATACGGTGGGCTCTGCCAGAGAAGTAAAACCCCGTTGGCGATTTTGTCTTTCGAAAGAATAATGATCCGAAATATACGGGCAAACGGAGAGAGAGAGAAAGCAGCTCAGGCATAACATCAACCTTCTTGGCCGGATCTATACTACATAAAACTTGATCCAGTGAGCTACAGAGAACAGCACAAAGGAGGAAAAAAAACCTCTAGGCAAACTACAGAGGAAAAGTCTTTCTCTTGGTTTATGTTCCCTGTGGTACCGATGGGATTTCACTGCAGCAGGATGTTCGTCCTCAGGGAGCTTACTGATTTGTGCTTCAAAGGTCAATCATCCTGAAAAAGGCCTTTTTATGGGGTAAAGTCTCCAACCAAGGTCTGCTAAAGTGACACTAATTTATCCCACCTATCTATTGTATTAAATCTTTTTTTTTTTAATGTTTTTATTTTATTATAAAATTTAAAAAAAATATATCCTTGTTTGCCTGTGTTGAGAAACTACAGATGTTTCTCCAGGAGATGGCTTGACAAATACAGAAAACATTTGCTGCCCAAATTTAGCCCAGTTCTCGTCACTACTGCCTGATGCTATTTAGATCGAGTCAGACTGAATATGTAAAAATCCTTTCAATAACTTAGAATATCATTGAAAAGTTCAATTATTCCAGGAGCTTGTGACTTAGAGGAACACATTTCATAGATTAATTGCACACAAACAGAAGTTTGAAGACCTTTACTTCTGTTCATTATGATGATTTTCCACTTACAATTAATGAAAACATGACATTTAAAATTAGAATATTACGTCCAACTAATAAAAGGGCCATTTTAAAAACATAACTGGGCTTAATTGAAGAGTGTTTAATACCTGCTTAAAGGTTGTTGTTTTTTTATCTTAATCTGATAAATGAGACTCCTGGGTATGCATGTACTAATTTATTGGATATGATTGTACATTATGCCTCGATTTTGCAGCTCCAGTCATGCTTAAAATGTCAATTATTAACCAACAATGCCAGATCCCTCAGCAGCTGCAAAGTGTGAAGCCAAATGTGCTTTTAATCTACAGATATCTGAACAAACTACTGGAGAAAATCTAAAGAATTCATTCATGGTAACTGTTTTTGCTCTTGCTTTCTATTTGTCATTTACGTGGTACTCAGACGTCCTTAGATAATATGTTATCTTGAAGGCAGCATATCCATTCATCCATTTTCTGTAATAGCTTCATCCTGCTCAGCATCACAGGAGGCTGGAGTCTATCCCAGTAGCCAACAAGCAAGTAGCGGGATTCACCATGAACAGGTCGCACCGTCGGTTGCAGGGCTGAAGGCAGCATATGTTGCTCTAAAAATCACAATATGGCGTTTAGTATGAATGCAGCCATTACAATATGTTGATTCTGCCAACGTAAAGGAGCCCATGCTAATAAAACCCTCAGTTTTTTAGTTTTGCTTGGTGGTGTTGTTCTGTATAGGCTTTGTTTAATGGAAAGCAACATTTATTTCCTTAAAGCCATCTGAAACTGATATTTATCCAACCTAAACCAATATTTCTATTATGTCAAAGTTAAAATTGCTGTATGTAAATTTAAAAAAAAAAAATCCTTTTTTTTTTTTTACATTTTTGTTAAAAGTATGAGACAATTAATCTGTGAAAAGATTGTGATCTTCCACTTCCTCCCTTGTGCTACTACTAGTGTCTCAAACAACTAAGTCAAAACGACCAATCCGAGCTAGGAGGAGAGTCTTAGTGCTGTCAGTCAGTCTTGTGTAAGCGCTGCTAAACATGCCTTTGGCATGTTTAGCAGCAACTGTTTATCCACCATCGTTGGTGGCCACACTAACTAGCCTGAGCATTCATGGCAGGCTCCTTCGTGGTGAACCAGGTGTAGTGTAGCAAAGATAAAGGAGGAGAGTGTAAGCAGCGTGTACACGAGAATGATTGACAGTGCTAAGGCCCTCCTCTTGGCTTTGATTTTTTTTCTGACGACGTTCTGCAGATCACAGCAAGCTGGTTCAAAGCGAGGGTTTTTGCATATGTTATCCGTTTCACATTACACTGTGACGACGTAGTGACAGTTTTAACAAATACGTAAAATAACATATATTTTTTTTATAAAAAGCACATACTGCATCTTTAATCTTTAGCAAAGTTAGAAACTAAAAGAGGAAAAGTCTTTCACAGGCTTTATGATACAATGACAAAACAATCACAGGGCAGCGTATTAGAAATGAGGTTTGTTAAATACTGAACACAATGTTATTTCGAGTTGTCATTACATTGTTGGTATTTTTGTCAATATTCAGTCTGAAATGAAAATACTGCATTAATTTATACACTATGTACCTGTGTAGAGTGCTATTATTAGGTCTTTTTCTTCTTAATTACAAAAACACAAACTCTAAACACAATTTAATTGAATGCGGCTTTACGTTCTTTTTATGGCTGATTAGTGGAGTAAATATCCTCCTTGGCCATTTTCTTCTTTTAAAATGGCGATGGGAGCAGAACCATTACCGTCACATCAGGCAGTAATGTACACCATCTCCAAAAGGGTGAAAGGTCACTCAATCAACCGCAGAGCACATTGATAGGAGATAAACACAAGTGACAACAGACACTGCAAGACGGTACTACTGTCCTCCACTCAGCCACCCATGGCTAATAACTGCCAGATAATGCGTGTAATAAAAAACAGAGAGCATGTTGCGGCCCCACGGGCCCCATCTATCTTCTGCAGAGCTAATCAGCAATGGAAATGAAAGGCTGAGCAAAAGAAGTCACTAACTGGTTCACTCATTACCTACACACATGTCAAAGAAAGCAGAGCTATGTCTTACTATGAGGGTACAGATGCTCCATGCACATCGGACACACACTCACACACAAACACACACACACACACACACACACACACACAGCTTGTGCTTGTAAAGAATCCCCCAGGTGATGGGTGGGGGTGGCCCAGTCCGTGGGCCCCGCCAACACAGCATGAGTCATGCATCGCAATCAATCTCCTTCTGTGCAGAGAACAGGGAACCGGGGGACGGAAATGCAACTCCGACCAGGATCTGCATGACAGTCTGCAGACACGACCGAGTGGGAGGGTTTCACTTTATGAGCAGTTTTTTCTCTGGGATCTCCTGCAAAAGGTTTAGAAATTTGTTCTCAGAAAAGGGAGGAGAAGAAGAAGAAGAAAAAAAAGATTCATGCCAACTAGCACCTCCAGGGATAATGTGTCAATGTAGCGGAAAGAGATTATTTCATCCATGCAGACTCCATCAAGTGAGTCCAGGTAGTGAGTCGGGAGACTTTTTGAAGATGTTGAGGAGGGTGGATGTTAGGGGGGAGAGGGCTCTAGGTTTTGCCTCACTGCCTTCCCATCTTTCTAATGTACCCACATGCCCCTTAGACTGCTGCGCTCCAGCGAAGGGTGCTTGCTGTTCCCTGGCAGAGACAGCTTGAGTAAGATATACTGCCTGTGCAAGAAAAATAAAACAGGATTTGTGCCACTGTTTGTGGTGTTTTGCGAAAAAAAAGAAATGTATGAGAAGAAGAGAAAGAGTAAGATTTAAAAAAAAAACATTTCGAAAATAGAGAAAGAAAGGATTTGAGACCATCTGAGCAACCGAGCAACAGTCTTTGACTCTTACTTAGGGACTCTGAATCCTTAAAAGCGATTTCGATGAAACGAGGATAATGGAAGGTTAATAAGGTCGAGACAAAACGAAAGTGAGCCATCGCACGTGTAGGTGACGGCAAACAGAATGTGGATAAACTGAGGCATTAGTGCCTGTGAGAGAAGATGATGGAGAGAACGCTGTGAACAAAGAGAACAGATGCCAGCCTAGCAGTGGGAAACATAGGAACCACACCGTGAAATCCAGATCTCTTCCATTTCCTCTAAGTAATAAAACAATGGCACCGCATCGCCTCATTTAATGGGTAATCGAGGGTGTGAGAACACTCCCCTCAGCTCCATACATCTCTCTCTTTCTCCCTCTTCCTTCTTGTGTTTCGGTCTCTAGCCCCGTCATCGTCTCCCCTCCTCGACGCTTCCCGACCTGCGGGGCCCGGCCGCCTGCTGCACAAATGCTTACCTGGGCAGCGGGTCAGAAGCGCAGCCCAGACCAGCTCCTGTCAGGGGGTATGGAAACTCCAATTATCTGCTTAACAATCATCCCTTTGCAATTATCTCCCCATCTGCGTATCAGTGTCGACAGGTGCGCGGGGACGGTCTCGCTCGCACACGTTCATTTGTCTGACAGAGGGACCGACGGAGGTGGGTACGTGGAGCCGGAGGAGCCAAACACACAGCCTACATGCTAATTCCTCCGGAGCCTCTGTCTAAATTAACAACGGTCTTCACCAATTTCCAGCCGAACTACTGGGAAATTAAAGCGTTCACTGCGGACCTGAGCAGAATTCCTGATCACTACAAAACCCTAAAAGCAATTTCAGACATCTTTTCTTCTTGTGAAAACATAAGTGGAGCTTGTGAATAGGGGGGAAATTGCCGCAGCAAATGATTTGCGATGACAATCAGCTAATCCAAAAAGTTCTCTGAATGAAGGACAGGAATTAGCGTAAAAAGGGTTCCTAATCCACAACGTGGCCCAAAAACGTTATCTTGTTCAATAAACAGTCGAAACAAAATGAAACAAGAAGCAAATTCTTGTAGCTACAGTGTCTTGTTAAAATCTTAGACGGTTTCACATTCTGTCGTGTTAAAGCTGTAAAAAAAAAAGAAGAAAAAAGCAGTTTATTGCGACTGTATGTGGTAGTGCACAGCTCCGAATTAAAAGAAAAAGGACACATTGTACACATGAGGCTCGCGCAGGAATCAAACTTTGCAACTGCTAATTAAAATCCAGAACAAATAACTCAATAATATATCAAATATATCTTATTTCCAGTATAGGAACATGCCAGGTTAAAGTTATGGAATAGTTTAAACCATGGCTAGCTTAAAAACAACTCCCAAACATTCAACATCTGACCGAACAATGTGCAATCCATCATCCAAAAATGAAAATAATAAAGAACAAGTCTAAGCCTACCAAGGTATTGTCTCTAAACTGGGAATGGTGAGTATTAATCCCAGAAGCTGGCAAGAGGCCGATGGTGAGCTGCAGTGATCCGAGGCTCAACAGGAAGAACCTGTCAACAGGATATTCTGGCAGGCATCAAATATGTCCTCCATGTTAAAAGAAATCAAAAGGAAGCCATGTTTAAAACTAGTCACATAGGAGACAGAGAAAACATGCGGAAGAAGGTTCTCTGCATGCATAATGCGATTTGTGGCAACACTGCCCATCACCTGTCCAGTTTTATAGCTCTCTCTCTTTCTTTCTTTCCCCCCCCCCCCTAACAACAAGGAAATTCAAATTGCGTGGAACCTTTGCTCCCACAGATGCTCTCCTGACTGAGCTAATGCAGATTTGCACACCAGCAGAATTTCTTGCAATGCACTATTACAACAATCCCATAAACATACATTTAACAATTGGTAGTTATGTGACAAAATGTGGGGAAAAAAAGTTGAAAGGATATCAATTGCTTTCGCAAAGGCACAGTATCTCTGAGACACGAGTACAAACACTGAATTAATTCCTCCTGCATTGGGGTTCGTTTTGTACACAGGCAATATTTAAGGAATAAATTAACAAGTACATTCGAGGCAACATCTAGGTAATATCTAAGGGTGCTACAATAACACGGCCTCAATGCCATGATGAGGAGAGATGTGACACAGACCTCCATTAGAGTCTGCGCTCCTCTGCGGATGGTGACTGGCAGTTCTCATTTACATAACTTCCTGTTTTTCTTTTCAGAAAAATGAAACGGGTATGAAACAGTGACTCAAATATTGCCAACTCTTAATGCATTGCTAACCTGCCGCCACAATCGAGTCGCGTCAAGGTGCTGCTCGGCTTTTCCGGCGCGCTCATTTTAGATCATCAGCATTTTCTATTAAATGCCCATGAATCAAAACAAAGAAATATTAAGAGAAATAAAAATATATATATATATATAATCTTAAATTATTATTTTTTTCATCTCTCACACAGTCTACACCCAAGTAATCTGTGCTGTTTTGCTCCTTAATTGTTTTGTGAACCTCTGTGTGTTGTGACTGAATATGCACTGTCACAACGAACAGCATTGAGGTTACAGTTTGTCTCCAGGAAGCATGTTTGTGCAAAAAGCAGCAAGATTTGAAACAAGCTTCTTCTTTGATTAAAAAAACAAACAAAACAAAGCCGCTTGGTTGGGGCTACGGCAGCGTTTTCTTTGTGGGAAGGAGAGCGTCTCCTGGTGCAGAGACATTTCACATGGCAATTCCAGTGATAACTTTCTTCGCTGCAGTGGTTCGAAGCACTTCAACACCACCTTTCATTATCAGCTCTGCTAGCTTGGAACCTCAGCTGTGGCAGCTCCTGTGAAATACCCGCAACGACAATGGCAAAAATGAGCAAATTGAGTCAAGCTGAGCCGAACCTCGTAGTATAAACAGGGCAAAATGGTGTCACAGGTGCTTAAGATACTGTTGTTAAAGTTGATGTGCCACATGCAGAGTCAATAAAAGAAACACAGTAGATTGCAGTCCTGGATTACAATTGTCAAGATCGATGCGTTTTTTTTTTGTTTTTTTTTGTTTGTTTTTTGTGCAACTTGTTCAAATAGTTTGTCATAACCGTAAACTCAACTGCCTACACAGAAAACAATGTATGGCTAGAAGGCTTGACTGAGCTGTAAATGTGCAATTTGGACAAGAAAAGTTGTGCAATGCCACCAGGACTATTAAAAAAAAACAAAACAAAACAAAAAAAAAACAGCGCCTGTTTTTCAAACTGGTTCATTTCTAAGACAATTCAGCAAAGCCTGACTGGCTTGTCTTCCTTGGGTGCAATAAAAATTGGGTACATCTGTGCAGCAGTTCAGTAGGGCCGTTTCAAATAGTAATTTCAATGCTGAACATTACTGTGAGCCGAGTTTGTGAACAATACCGTTTTCCTGATTCTGTTCTCTTTTACATCATTACTAGGTCCGTGCAAATCCATAAGCATCAGCGTCTCAGTTATGTAAACCTATAGTGGATGTGGGCACCAAGTGGCTATTTGCTGTGCAAGTGTTAAATCTGGCTCTACAAGGTAATCAAAATATTTTAATCCAGACAAAAGCAAAGTAAAAGGCAGCACAAACCAGTGAGACAACCTGACCTCTCTCCCATCAGAGGAAGCACTCCCTTGCACACATGCAAGCAACACTCGGGTGGTAAATTCAGGTTTCTCACAAGTTTCCAGTGAAATAACCTCTACAGTAGCAATGTTGAGTACAAATCAAGGGCACACAGTTTTCTGCCCCTGCTAGTCCACAGACCCCCTTGTAGTTAATCCATCTATTCAACCACCTCTCCTTAGTCTTTCAACGTCAAGGGTGGTGAGGTTGAGGGGTCTATCAGTAGGCAGGAGGGAGGGTACACCCTGACAAGGTTACATCTTTTTTACAGGGTACACTCCATTTCCATATATTCTCACAACCTTCAATCCATGTCACCCTCGACTTATGCTGATCTGAGATCAAATCGTGGAAATGACAGGTATTGTAAGTGTGGCAGACTCCCTACCCTAACACATTCTGGTCAGCTCCAAGTCACTGCAGCCATTTTCTTTCTCACACCTGCAGTTCACTGGACGGTTTCTTTCTTTTTGGTCGCTTCGGAGAGGCAGTCCAAGTCATCGCTCAGACTTGTCGTTTCTGTTGACGGCCAGTTGTACCCTCGTACAGAAACGAGTGTTTGAAAACATTGCGTAGGTTTGCGATTTGACACAAGCGAAAGCGGATTGGCTTCACACGGCAACATGCAAAAGCACCGGTTACAGCCACCTCTGTTGTGTGCGAAAATGGTTTTGTTTTCCTTCCGAGCTTTAAGTAAGTGTCGAGGGTCTGGTATCAAAGTAAGCCAGTCATTTAGTACCACGAGCGTCTGCGCGAGCGTGCCAATGACAACAACAGCTTCATGCTGTCACCATCAGAGTAGTTGCATAGTGTCGCACTGTTTTATATGCTCGAAGGCTCTGCTGCTCATTAAAGTACACAGAAGCTCCCAAGATGTACCGGGTGACAAAAGAGAGACTCTGCTTCTGTCTTTGTGGCAAGAAAACATGACAGCTGCCATCGTCAGCAAACTCCTCCACTATCCACCCCACCACCCGGCCCGCAGCAACAGTCCCGGTCCTCGTCTTCGAACGCGTTGTTGTTCTAATTGCCGGCCCCGAGTGTCTCGGCTTAGACCTCCACGTCCCGGCTGCCGTTACCTCCAGAGACAACAGATTTGTTTTAAGTACTCGTATGAATACAGAGGAGTCGCAGGGGAGAGCCCCAGAAAGACAACAAGGAGGACAAATGCAAACGGGAGTGGACACAGGCATCAGTAGTGTGTGTGTGTGTGTGTGTATTTTTGTGTAAGCAAAACGAGATGCGTGATTAAGACAACAGATTCCCCGAAGCTTCAAGCGATGGTTGGCCTCTGGGGTTGCTTTTATGGGAGTGCTTCTTAGAAAAATGGAAAGAAGAAGAAAAAAAATCTCTCTCCTTTCCCACCTGGCCCATGCGCGCATCTCCTCTGTCATTATTTTTCAAAGTAATACACACACACACACACAAGCGCACACACACAGAAGACACAGAAACAATCTCCATTTCTCTGCCGCTCCACACTCTATCACCGTGCAGCACGGGGAGCCGTTTTGGCTGATCTACATTGATTGCTGAGGGCCATTCCCTTTTCCTGGCTCCGTGTGGGAGAAGAAAAAAAAAAAAGAAGAAAAGAAAAAATCCAAGCTTTCTCATTCATCAAACCAACACCTGCCAGAGTCTAGCCCAAGAGAACTTCCTTTTTTTTTCCTGTCACGTTCTTTTCCCACTTTCTCTTTCCGTCTTCGACGTTTTCTTTGTTATCTCCTTAACAAATAACAGTTCTGTCCCAAACAGCCAGGAGGGAGCGGTGATCTCCTATTTGTCAGCTGTTTCTCACACACAGAAACTCCTTTGAACACGTGTGCTCCGTTGAAACCGGTCGCCTCGACTTCAACTTGTTGGCAATGCAGCAAAATGCAACACGGCAGAGATGCACTGACACCAGCCATGGGACCAAACATGGCAGCTTAGCCTCTGACGATCCCCAGCCTCGTCGCTTAACGCTTTCCACCCTTAACTGAGAGTCTTCCTTCTGGGGATGTTGTTTTCCCCATGGTGGTGGAACAAAGTGAAAATGGCTGCATAGACAGCAGCCACTAAAAAAAAATAATAATAGTAAAAAAAACCAAAAAAACCAAGTAAACAACAAAAATAAACTCAGGAGAACGAATGTTCCTCTCACACCCGACAGAAAGCTGTGCATTATCACTGAAACGTTGCGGTGTTTAACAGAGTCGGTTCGATTCTCTTTTTTCTAGCCGGGTTTTTATTACATATTTATGCTTATAAGTCCACGGAGTGATAGCTTTGGATGTGCCGCGCTGAATAATACATTAAATGCATCTGCTCGAGCTCTGTCTCTTGTTAGCTATTGTGTGCGCGCGCACCGGCGTGAACCTGCAAAGTTCACAAAAAAGGAGTCGCAGTATAGCGTGCAAAAAGATCTCTGTTTAGGAGAGAAAAAATGGCCTGCTGATGAGGAAACCCTGTGTACACCCACACATGTCACAGGATTACTCTTTCTCCAGAGTATGATTTTTATTTTTTTATTTTTTCTCTGTAGCTTATCTATCACACAGAGTTCAAACATCATTCCTTAGGCTCCTCTACTGGTGGCGTAGTAAGTTAATGCAAGCTTGTGAGCTTCACTCACAAGCTTTTGAAATGGCTCTAAAATACGGTACCTTTTGGCTCAGGATTAAGAATTTCAGGCATTTCAACAAAAATAAAAATGGAAACAAATACATAACAGAAAGCAATTAAGTAAAACAAAAAAAAAAAGTGAAACTGTCAGCCTATTCAAAAGTGTCGCTAAGTAAGTCAAGGATTCTTTAATAGAGGCTTTCAGTTCATCTGCATTTTTGGCTCTGGTGTGCCTCGTCTTCCTCCTGAAAATACTCTCTTTGAGCTAAAGCTCATGCCAGTTTGCTGACCGAGTGGTACTACGGTCATTAACGCCGGTATCGCTGCTACTATTGGCAGGTGCCAAGTCCTGCAGCTGCTGGTATTGATGTGGTCAAACATCGACATTTATACCTCTGTATTTTTCCAATCTTCCTCTTGACATTGGTCCAATCCTTTCTCTGGCTGCACAGCTTGTTTATAATTGCTCAACTTAACTAAAACAGGGGGCTTGTTTTACTGCTCTTAAGAAAGCCAACAGTGCAAAACAACGTTTCTACGCTGCAGGTTAGAGAAGTGTTACTAATTATCTCACAGAAGCTCACTTTGAAACTACCAGGACCGTTTTCTTATTTGGTTAGGACCCAATTCTAGGTAAAGGACAGTTATTGCTTGTTTTCTGGATCCGTCATACAGTACAGGGTCTATTTCTGTTTGGAGCAGGCATTGAAATGATCTCCTGTAGTTGTACTAAAGAGAAAGCTCACCATCTACCAGGACTCGAGTTTAAACATAGACAACAATCGATCTTTTCCAGATCTTAAAACTACTTTTATCTGGCTTCAAATGTGAAAACATGCTCCACAAATTCCAGCAGGAAATTATTTATAAAGCAAAAATGAACCCCCCCCCCCCCCCAAAAAAAAAAAAAAACTGTTAATGAAAAACTAAGTACACCCCAAAAACCCCAGATATGTGCATCACCTATAAATTGAGGTTCTTCCTTTTCAATTTTAATAAAATGATGCAACATCTTGACAAGGTTTTCTGTAACACTAGGGCTTATGCTGCTAAGCTGGTAAAGGATTAATGCTGCAACATTTGCTGTGGAGGAGATGTCTTCCTGCACATTAATTCCTCAATATTCCTCACTTTTATCGCCAAGGACTAAAACAACAATAATTGGTTTAAAGACACCCTGCAGCAGACACGATGTCCTCTTAACCTAGAATGTTGCAGAGGTTTAGTACAACCACCCTCCACCACTGAGACGGTGCTGTGGGGGGAACGTTCGAGCTTCGACATCATGAGTAACAAACCCATCAGTCTTCCCAGTTTGCTTCCTGTTGCTTTGCTTTCCTTAAAGCCGTTTCCTGCTTTAAGGGGGGAAAAAATGGCTGCAAGTCTGCAAATTTCTCAATCACCCATTAACACACAGACTGAGATGAATGTAATTTGAGCTACAACAATGTTTGCAAATCATTCAATACAAAGATTACTGGTGTTACTGTATGCTTTCATAACATAACTACCTAACATTAGTCAGTTTTAGCTCTGCCTTGCTTACTTATTGATGTAAGTAACACTTAATTTAATAAATAAAGCTTGCCTACTTATTACAGACTCAATAACGACATGGTTATTTAGTCGTTTTTGTCTTAATACAAACGATTCAATACGTTTTACTGGAATGCCATGTCCTGGGTGATAGAGCAAGAAGTAGCATAAAATATTACACATGAGAGAAATGTGGTATGAAAACTTTTTACAAATAAAAATCTGAAAAGTGTAGTATATATTTGTATTCAACCAAAATCAACACCTCCATTCTGTTACTACAACTTCAAGGTTTCTGGGATCTCTCTCTCTCTTTCTCTCTCTCTCTCTCTCTCCTCTTTGCATAGCAGCTCAAGTTGATACTGGATGAACATTATCTATGAACATGTATTTTCAAAAGTCTTCCCACTGATCCTTAATTGGATTTAGGTTAAGATTAAACGGATCTTGGGTTGTTTTGGGTTTATAGTTTTCATCTCTTTTTTTTAATCTGTGTTTTGCCTTAATTCTTCTTTTTTTTTAAATCAACCTTTCTACTGTTTTACTTCAGTCTGCTCTTAGATTGTGTTCATCATTTGCTTCCTGTGTTTAGTGAGTTTTTCTCAGATTTGTTTCCCCTGATCAAATCTCGCCTTATTTTTATGTTATTTTGTTCCGAGATTCTCTTGTATTTAGCTGCGTGCGATCCAACAAGCTCCATCGTCTCTGCTGAGGAAAAGCATCCCCTCAGCATCACGCTGCCACCACTATGCTTCACCGAGTGCAGGCGTATTAATTCTCTGATTAAAGCACTCTTTAGTTGGCAGGTGTTGGCATAATACAGGTGCATGGCGTATCTTCCGGATATTTATTTGTTAAAAACACAGAAGATAATGCATCCTCTCCCTTCCACCTCAGACACTTTTGCATTACTTACCCAAAGTCGCCAAAAAATACATTGAAATTAGCGGCTGCACCATGAAAAACAGAAAAGTTCAAGCGGACTGAATGCTGTCGTGCACTAGCACTGCTCACCCTGTCATCAGGTGGTGTCCTTTACACATGCTCAAAAGACAGCTGACCCCGTCGCCACCCTCATCTGTGCTCTATTGATTGGCTGGGAAAGCTTCCATCCAGAGCTCAGTTCATTGATCAAGCCTGCCTCATAGATCTTCACTGAGTCCTCTTTAACTGACCCTCACAGACCCGCACCAAACACTGCTGCCTGCATCACTGCGACACTGCAAATCTCTCTTTTCTTTTTTTTTTTTTTTTCATGAGCACTAATTAATTTTAATATGCGGTTTATCAACAAGCCGTAAGCAGAATTAAATACCACTTTTTTGGGGGGAAGGGGGGAGGGGCTTTGCAAAGATAAGCATACATTTCGTAAAACAGGGCGAGAAAAAAAAAAAAAAGAACGATCCTGCAACTTGACACCTTACAGTGCATCTTGTTGCTAAGCGCGATTCTCAGTAGATCGGCCAAAAATAACCAAAGCTCAGCCTAAGTCTCACTGCGCGAAGGACATCAAAGAGAAAAGTAGATCATATAAGAGTGAGCCTGCAGGGGCTTTGACACGAAGCTGGTGAATCAGTGACGTCCACGTTCTAAACCAAGTCAAAAGCAGATTATGGTAATGTGGGGGATCCAGCTGAGGGGGAGCGGTGACTAATATGCTACATTTACAAACAGCGGCTCCTGCGAGCACTTCCACTGACGGTGCCAAAACAAAGCCGCGTACAGAGAAGGAGCCAGGGAAGACAAACCAGTCACTGTCATTTTTGTTCTTATCAAATTATACTTATGTCTCGTCATTGTCCTTTCTATAAACTCTGCTCTACATAAATCTTACCTCCCACTTGCCCCATGCTAATGCAAACACACACAGGAAAACCATAAGGGTTGAATTTCCAGCCCACTCAGCCTCCCTTAGCCTTTTGGCAGGTGTGTCAGTGATCATGTATTTGCATATATGCGTGTGTGTGTGTGTGTGTGTGTGTGTGTGTAAGCAGGGTGCTTCCGAGGAAGCGGCTGGTCATAAATGGCAGCTGATGATCCGGAACTCCATTCATCCCTGCTGCACAAGGGTCCATTCACCCCCTGCTGCTTTTCACCCCAGTGGTGCAACTCCACAGTCTCCCCGCTCCCCCCGACCTCTGGGCTGCTTCCCAGAATTAAAAGCTTACAGGGGTAGACTGTCACTCACTCAAAAAAAAAAAAGCTTCCCACACAAGATGGGCACACAGATGCAGAAACACATCCACTCCTCCGCATAGGCATGCTAAATAGAAATCCAGGAATAGACAGATTTTTTTTTTTGTTCCCCCCCCCCCTCCTTGTCTGACTCATTATAAGCAAGCCCCAGAGCCATTTTGTTTCATTTTTTTTTTTTGTTGTTGTTGATTTTTTTTTCTTTTTCCCATAACCGTCTCCCTATCCTCTGCAGCCTTTTAGAACGAGTGACACGCAGCAGGACGAGGTGTCATTTTCATTTTTGTCATCCCTCTTTGCTTTTTGAATGCCTCTGACAAGCTTATACCAAAACCCACCATGGACTGAGGGTACGGGGGAAAGAGTCTGACAAGAAACGAGGGGGGGAAGATGTCAAATCTGTCCACGGAAGAGACAGAGAGGGGCCAGATTGAGAGAACATGATGGAGAATCTGTAGATGTCCTTCTGGGCTGAATCTAACAGGTATTAGACGTGATCCTTTCTCGCACAACCCCTTTCGGACAGCTTTGAATCCCCAATTAGATCAGAATGTCATCCACACTTTATCATCCTGCACCTTAGCCATCTGAATTACACTTTCACAGTCCGCTGTCTCGACAACAAAGACAACGAACGCACCGCAGCACGACCACCGCCACCACCTGTCGTGAAATCCCCACAATCATTCACCAGCAGCATTTCCCCCCTTGAACTCTCGTCTGGGTACAGGACTGACTCATTAAGGAAGCCGCCTTTGCATCTTGGTTCAGCCTCACTTCTGGCATATAAAGGGCAGAAGGTTGGCATGGAGTGGTCATTGAGGCATCACCCATTCACTAGCGGATCCTTAGACAACAAGGTGCGTAGGGAATTTAGTCTCTTTTTTTCTGTGCACCAGTCAGGCATTAAAGCTTGATCTTTCTTTAAAAGGTAGAAAATCCCTAATCTGCAAAAAGGCAGAGGTGACTATCAATAATTGACATTATGTGCTGATCCGTCCGTCTAAACTTTGTGGCCAATTTCTTCTTTGTTTTTCGATCACCAATTTCTCTCAAAGAACTACAATGTAAGGATATAAGAACCAAATTCAAATATCTTTACAGGTTTTCCAGCGGTGGTCTTAAATTATATCACTAGGAGCATATGCAGTAATAGCTCCAGCCTTTGATAAAGACAGGGCTTGATGTTTAAAGCTCCATTTTTCATCCTGTTAGTGATTAACAAAGTAAGGTAAGGTAATTTTATTTATATAGCGCATTTTCGGCAACAAGGCGATTCATAGTGCTTTACATGAATTAGAAGGAAATGCAAACAAAACAATAAACCAAAAGAAAGAGCAAAAAGAGAAAAAAGAAAACCAGAAGGCGTAAAACTAAATGTTGGTTCTCCATGTTTGATTCTACGAAGTATAGATGGTACTAAATGTTGACCTAAAGTAAATAAACTAAATGTTAAAACTAAAGTAGGTGTTATTAAACTAGCTGTGTCCGTGTGCATGTCCTTTCCCTCTCTGGCATTCCCGATCCACATCTCAAAATCCAGCCCAACAGGCACAAAGAGTGCAAATTTGCTCTCGCACTAGTCAGCCTTCCTGTTATCTGCAAAAATCCACCTCACCGTCTCTTAGCAAAAATAACCAAAAGACAAGTCTAAAGATGTCTTAGAAAACAACATTCCTTTTAAATAGTTTCCCCCATCTCTGTGCTTCCTCTGATTTAATCTCAGGTATCTCACTGATACTGAAAACTGTTAACTTTGACTATCCCCCCTCCCCCCCAATAACTTCCACACCTAGAATGCTCTTGGCAGTGCATCTTGGTAACGCTTAGGTATGACGCTTTCTCTGATCGGAGTGTCGATGTTCCCATTTGAGTATGGTCAGGGCCAATCAAGCCGAAAATTGATCTATTCCACACACACCAGACGATTTCTTCCTGTATCTCTGATAGCAATGCTGCTTTCTCTCCATACCACTTCAAAGCAAAAAAAAAAAAAAAAAGACCCTGAGAAAAACTACTGAAGGTTTACAACCTTAAAAGAATTGATGTGAGAAATTTCAAATGCCTGGATTTTGGCTGGCTTTCTTTTTTTTCCTTATTATCCTCAGTTACATCTACGTAAGTGAAAATAGGTTAAAGACTCGCTCTGTAAATCCCAGAGAGATTTCAAATTGGAAGTGTGGCATGCGAGAGTAGCAAGGGAATGTCTATCAACGAGGCAGCATCACCGAGTGCAGACACACACACGCAGACTCACTTGTCAAAGGGTATCTCCCGGAAGTGGAGTGTGCGACTTCGCAAAAAATGTGACTGAGTCAAAGACGGGAAGAGGAAAAGCGTGGCAGAAAAAAATAGGTACGTGACAGCGACTGACTGACAGAAAAGAGTAACCTAATTACATACAGCAGAAACATTTAAAACAACAACAACAAAAACCATCACAGTATGACCCTTCTGGTCGATGTTTTACAAGTGCTTAGTGTGTTGAATGTAACGTTTTTATTAGTTTTCTGGTTATTTTTAGATAAGCAACGAAATGAAAAGATTGTGTTAGATGGTTAATTAATCAGGCCGTTTACTCCAGTGGCGAGTCAGTGGTGTGCTGATTAACAGACGTGCTGCTCATAGATTTCAAAATGTAATTTAGAAAAACAAAAAAAAAAAGGTTGCCAAAATAAGACTAATGGGATTGTTTAATTTTCACACCATGACTCAGTAGAAATATTTCAGGAAAGCTAGAAACCGTTGCTCTTTCAAGTGAGGGAAGACATTAATCGCTGTTATTCATCCACCTGAAAGACAGTGTGCAGCAAGAGGAAGGTAGAAGGACAACGTTGCATCTCTCCATGTTTCACACAGCCACATAAAGTGCTGGTCATTCTAACACTTTCGTTGGCTTCTCATGTCTACAGCAATGGTGCAACAAAATGTTCGTATAGTTTTAAAAACGCAAGCTTTTACACTCACGGTTACTGTAAAGCCTTAAGGTGTGCACCAAATTTTATGGATACAGATAAGGGGCAAGAGTTAACAGAAAGGAAGCAGTTTTTTTTTTTTTTTTTTGTCTTGCAGAGCTTAGACTTGGAACTATTGTTAGACTGGCATAATGACACACATCATCACCCAGAGGGGAAAAACGTCGCCACTGAATCCAGAGTTTCAGAGCAAATGTGCTGCAGCTAAGTCTCTATGCTTCCAGGCATTGGACGACGTACTGCTGCTCATTTGAAACGCCGTCACGTGGGTTCATTAAAGGTGGCCTCGCATCCGTCTGGCTCCTCAGATCAAAAGTGAGTTTCAAACATGCTAAAATATTGATCTTGAGCATGGATGTGAATGCTGAATCGGTAAAGCGTCCCTTCTTCACTCAGGGTTCAGAACATCCCTGATTTGCATTATGTTTCTTTGTTTTCTTTCTCACCAAAATGTGGAATAATTTAAAAAAAATAGAATTGAACTGATCAACCTTTTTCAGACTCTGTAAAGAACTGATTTTTTTAAAAGAAGAGAAGAAAACACTTTAAATCCAACAGAGGGACTAAGAGATTATCCTCAATTCTGCATCAAATATTTCTATATTTGTTATTGGTGGATCTTTCTAATCGCCGTATTTGAACTTCTGTGGCATATGCATTTAACTTTAGACATATTCTAGTTTGAAAAAAAAATAATCATAATTGTTTTTCGCAAATCGTGTTAAATGACGTTTACAGATAGCACAATCTACTAGTCCTACATATTTGTGTTTTTAGAGAAAATCTGTTGTAGCTTTTTAAAATTCAGAAGTTAACAAGCGTGAGTCAGAGAACTTACCGATGATTATACCGATATGTTAGCCAGACATTTGTAAACGTGACTTTAGTGAAAATTAGGGTGCTCTTGGAGCCCCCCTACTGGTGTGGAGGAACACAGCAGTTTACTTACACCGTGGACTTATTTAGGCTATAAACCTGTAATTGTTTGCAAGGTATTTATAATTTCTAATGTCATCAATTGTGGAGTTTTATTTAGCATATTTAGTATATTTTTAATGCATATATATGCATTAAAAATATACTGACTTTGCAGTTAAGGTTTTTCTAATGTATTGATATTTGTTAAACTCAGAACATTGAAAAAAAACCCGCTCTACTTGCTTTTTATAGACAGCAAATTTAGACTCGATGCATTTTATGAACAGAACAAAAAAATCTGATCTGTCAATATTTGACCTGCTGTTCCACAATTACATCGAATTAGCAAAAAACTTGGCAAATTCGGATTTCCAATTGACGTGTTTCTTAAAATAAATAAATAAATAAATAAATAAAACGAAATGTTTGTAGCTGTAAAAAAAAAAAAAAGATGACTTTACATGTCAGAAGTCCTCCACCGACGCGCTCTAGCCCCCTACGCGCAAACGGGGCTGGAATCATGCAGTGGGAAAATAAGTCCCACGCAACAGTTACTGAGATAACGGACCGACAGTCGCTTTGCAGCACGTCTGAAACATGAGTGACTACAGCATTTCTCCGTCTCTACGGACTTCCAGATGCTGCAACACTAGGAGAGGGAGAGCAATTAAAGTGGGGGGACTTTGACCAGTTTCTGCCGATCGATTACTACTTACAGGCATATGTCATGGAGAAGCTATTTCCCATTATGACCATATCCACATGCGACACCAGTTTGGGGATGTCCTGGTGGTGAGAGAGGGCGAACCGAAACACCTCATATTCGTGCGAAACGTTGGGGAACAATCCTCCTGTTGAGCAGCAAACAACCAGGAGTTCATGGTTCAAATTCAGAGACAGAGGCAAGTCAGGTTAGAAACACAAGAGAAGACACACAAAGTTGTCCCTTTCTTTTTCTTTTCTAGCAAAAGGTGTAACCCATCCTCACCTATGTTGATGTTACTTGGGAAACTTGAACCCGAACCCAAGCATATCCCCAGTAAACTGGTGTAGAGCAAGGTGAAGCTTCGCTGCATATTTCCTTTTGCATTGGCGAAGGGAAAAAGAGCCGAAATCCACGCATAGGTTTGTCCGTGTTTGTGTCCCTCCGCTTCTTTTTCTTCTTCTTCTTCCAGCAGCCTCCTTGTCACAGGAGCGTTCGCGCTGACGAGCGATTCAGCAGCGACACAATGAGCGCAATGGCGAGGAGACGAGAGAAGAGGAGCGGAGCGGAGAGGAGAGGAGGCACCTTTCTCTCTCCCTGCTGATGCTCTCCTGTCCTTGGTTGCTGCCGTGCACGAAACGGAGAATGACTTCAGAGAGAGAGATGCGCTGAAAAAGAAGGGAAGAAAGAAAGAAAAGAAAAATCCCGTTTAAGGGGGAAAAAAAAAACTGTTGATTCTCCAAAGCCATTAGGCACCCCCCCCCTCCTCCCCGTCAAATTAAGCAGGTCAATTGTTGCGCGCTGGAAAGATAGATGGACAGAAAAAAATCTCTCGCGTACGTATGGATTCAAGTACAACAGGCATTAATAGTACGCCTCCTTAAAGGATGTGAAAGATCGCGGTCAACGTCGTCTGGAAAAGAAAGAATAAAAAAAAAAGAGAGAGGGGCTGTTTCACACAGGAAACAAAAGGCACAATATCTCACCCGATTGTAGGTTCTCACTTTCAGAGAAGGAAAATGGACGTTTTCTCACTCATTACATGTCTAATGACCTGCGTGATGAGTATTTTTTTGCAGCGTGCATCCTCGAAGAGCACACGAGGTCCCCGAGGGACGACCGGCTCTTCGTGCAGACTCAAATCCCTTCGTTTCACCGCACTGTAAAAAGTTTGGTAGATGGACAGAATATGTCACCTCTCCTGCAGACTGATTTTTTTTTTTTTTTAATTATTGTTCGTAGGATGGGATGGGGTTATGTTGCTTTAGTAAGTAGGCATGGAAAAAACAACAATAAACAAGATAAGCTAAAGAAATCTGTTGTTATAATTAGTTTCAAAATGACGTTTCAGGGTCATCGACTGTTATGAAGTTGACTGTTACAACTTATTGTTATAGTTATTAAATGTAATGCACACACACACACTCCACACACACTGCACACATCTCTTACTTTGTGAATTCCCAAACTCTTCACTGGGCCTTGTTTCATATTCCTCTCAAGGCTGCAGTTATTTCTACTGGTTGTGCAATTTTTTTCCATCGCATTTTTTTCTTCCACTCAACTTCCCATTAATCTGCTTAAATCGTGCACAAAAAGTGCCAGCTTTTTATTTATTTATTTTAGCAATGACCTTGAGTTTTTCCTTTCTCATGGAGGGTGTCAGTGACTGTCAGCACAACATGCCAGTATTACAACCCTTCTTTTCTAAAGTGGTCTTATGTAATATTCTAATTTGCAGCAAAAAGACATTTTTGCTCCTCATTGACTTTTATGACATTAACAGTGATTTTCAATCTTTCTGAGATGCACACAATGTCTCCATATGTGTCCTCATCACTCATAAATAAGGGAAAACATACACTCGCTGCCGACTTTAGTGCACACACCTGTTCACTTACTCGTCAACTCCACTGAGCCAATCACATGGCAGGAACTCGGCGAATTTTGAGAGGCTGGCTTCTTGAAAATGACAATGACACTCCAGGGGCCTCCACAATCACCAAAACTCAATCCAAAACGTTTGGGACAAACTTGATTATATCCCCTGTGCAGTCGAAAAATATGTCAGAAAAAATTCTGACATCTTTTTGAATCTGCTCAGTTCAGAAGGCGAAAGATGATCCAACCCATCACTAGCATGCTGCACCCAATGAAGTGGCTGCTGTCATGTTATGTGCATTAAATTTCTATGCACATTACCCTTTAATAAAATTCATTAGCGGTAATTAACTAATAATTTGATTTCTAAGATTATTCTGAGACATGGGTCATGCACTTTACCCTCGTGCCACCACCGTGCCCCAATAGTGTGTGAAAAAGATCTCATAGCAAAACCATTAGTGATATAATCGTCAATGCCTTTGTTTTCCAGTGGGGTATAAACGAAACACACAGCATGAAGTCCCGTCTGTATCAGCCACTCTTCAAAAAGGAAAAGACGAGAGAAACTGCCATCCAAGTGAAGATTTTGGATGTTAAGCTTCATAAATGGCTGCAAGAGAAACAGCTACTCCCCTAAATTTCCTCATTTCTGGAATCAGAATAAACAGTAACAATATTAACAAAAAAAGTTTAAATCAAGTTGAGCTGTGATAAACAAGGCTGGAGGAGATTAAAAATGTATCTCACCAACAAACATGTGGGCCGTATCATTAAAGGAAGTCAAATATCTCTAAAACTCACCGTCTCAAAAACGTAATCAGAACGTGACACACTGGTTTCCATAACGACAATCGAGTTTTAACAGTTTTGAGCACATTTGCACCAAGTGTGTTAGTAAACACACTTATTAGAGCTGCACACTAATAAGTGTATTAGTGTACAGCTCCATTTACAAAATAAGGAAATCTAAAATTGTGGTGTTGCAGCCATAGAAAAAACGGTTTTAGTTTTCAAATGCATATTTTCAAGAAATGACGTTTACAGACATACATTTTCCAAGTAAATCTTTTCACCATATATTTTCCCAAAAAATGTTTTTCAGATGTACGATATGGTTTTAGACTTCAAAATACACTCATGACAAAAGAACTGATTACTTATTACATTAGACGACAACAATCAAAGTTTTACAAAATGCCTGCATATTTGCTCAATTTTGTACATTGTTCAAAGTAATTACAACAGAAACGCTGTAAATTCTTCCCAACGCCTCAACCTCTTAAATCCACATGCTCCTGCCTCGTCACTTTCTGCCTTAAATCTTCATCGTGACTCTACAGAGCAATCTTCTTCCCTGTGTTGAAATGTAAATGTTTAAGAGGCATTTGTGATATTGTTAATAGCACGTCAGGTTTGCTTGCCACCGTAACATTTGCTGGTTAAGTGTTGGACATGTTTCGTTTTAAAAAGTAAAAAAGTACTTGGAAGTTAATATTTACAGAGTAGAAAACTAAATCATCTGCAAATGAATGCCGTTATTGGAATGATTTGTTTAAATAAATTGTCCTGGCTTCTTGTAAAAACCCACATTTTAGGGATATGAAATGGTATTCTTTGCTTCTTGTGCTCCCCACTCATGCAGCGCAGGACTGGCCAGCCGCTGATAAGATGAGTTATGATTGAGACTGGCAGCTGGTGCCCATGGTTCCCTGGAAAAAGAGCTACGATCCCATGTTTGCAGACTGAATTAACCAACACTGCTCATATTCGCATGAGGCTGATTGATAACGCCACTGTTCTGTGACTCTGTAGCGCATGTTTGCAAAATATAAAGAGGTATATCTTGCCCCTGGCGCAGTTGGGAACAGCATCTATCACACCATGTAAGAGTACTTTGTTAAATTAAAACCAGTCTCCTCCACTCATTGTTTCCGTAGCGCAAGCAGGCGGCAACACATTTCTCCCAGAAAATGAAATTTGGAAGATTAGAAGCTCATGCCGAATTAGATTTGCAGCGTTTCCAATTGAAAAGAAACGTTACAACTTTGACTGATTACCTCTGGCAAGCAAGTTGGAGGTTATCTAATTTATGAGTGATGGATGTTCTATAGATGCTGTCAGAATGGTCCATTTTTCTTGCTTTTGTTCAAAAATGATGAAGGGTTACTTTCATTATTTCTTTTTCTTTCGTCTTTTGCCATTTCATTCTTTGAGCTCAAAAAGACATTTATTTTCTGTTCTGTTTGATTGCGTGTCAGGTTGCCTGTAGTTACAGTACGCCGAGCCGCACTAAAGTATTCGTCCGTCAATCCATCCGTTGTCTGCACTCGCTTATCTAATTGTTGTACTATTAGTAGCATAAAAGTGATCAACAGTAAAACTCAGGAGATTGGAAATGCACATTTTATTCCCAAAGATGTCTGTGTCATGGATCATAATGTAAGAGACTGTCTTTGGGTTTTTAATAGAAGTTCATGTGACGGCCGTAATGAGGGCAATCTGTCAAAATCTGCTCGCTTCACTCCTGTTTGAGTGGATGAAGAGAAAAAAAAAAGAAAAGCTCCTCTGAATATAACTGCCTTAAATGAGATGCACAATTTATTAGTATCTATAAGTGGAAACAAAACCATACGAGTTGTTTTCAGATACTGAATCTGATGGAATAACACTGAATTTCTTTCATGAAAATTCCCTAAACTGTGGTAAATTTTGTCAAGAAATATTAAAGACAGAGACAAAGTTGTGAAGTCTAAAGTAGGGTTAGATTATGAAATATTGATGAAGCATTGTGGTGCAACGATGCTTTTTTTTTTTTTTAAAGAAATGACAGGAAAATGGATAGAGCTAAAAACAGAGCAAAAAATGTAAGACTTGATTGGTGGTTCAACTTCCAGCAACCCTAAAAATACAGCCAGAGATTTACTGGTTTAGATCAAACCACAGTCACGTTAGAACGGCCCAGTCAAAGCCCATAAAAAAACAAAACATGGAAAGGTTGCAGCAAAAATCGCAAAGTAGGATTCACATATGCTCCCTTAGCCAATATAACAGAGCGTGGGCAATTTTAGTAAGAGGAATCAGCAGAAATGCCTCTCACTAGATGTGCACAGCTTGTAGAAATAAACATCTAAAAGACTTCCAGCTGTTATTAGAGCAAAATGTGGTCCTGGATGAATACAAATGCAAGGCATACTCTCTGATTTTTATTAGAAAACTTTAAGAAAACTACATATTTTCTTCTCTTACAAAAATTATGAATGGCTTTTGTTTTGGAAATTTCCAGTAAAATACATAGAAAACTGTGACAACATGCACAAAGCTTTTAGGGGTGATGAATAATTTTATAAAACAGTGCAAAACTGGGGAAAAAAAAAAAAAAAGTAAAATCAAAGAGGCAGCGCTGAAAACACTTAATTATAACAAGGCCAAAGGAAAAACGCAAAACACCGTCGAAGTAAGACATCTACACTCCAAGACAGAAACGGGAGACAGGAACGCGAGGAACAACACAGTGGCGACAATAAAACATCTCTGAAAGGGAACACATTAAAGCAGGCTCAGTATATATCTACTGAAAAACAAGCATGTGCAGCAAAAGAAAAACTAACTGAACAGTCAAGGGAGGAAGGCAAACCGAGAAACTGAATACAGAACAAAACAAGGGTAAACAAAAAAGCAATTAAGGGTATAAAACTTAAAAAGAAAACATTCATTTGAAATTAGAAATCTAGAAAACAGCAGGAGTGGTCTAACCGATGGTTAAAACACTGCAGGGCCATACGGTACAATCTCAAGGCTAACAGAGCCCTGTGGAGCCTTCTTCGGCTACTCTACAAGCTCATTCTGCTTACACTACTCACCTTAACTTGACAACTCTGTTACATGTTAAAAGTACTGAAATGACTCTTTTCTTTTGTTTCTACAGAAGCAGAATGTTTACCAGCAAAAACAGAAATATCTGCAGAAGATACAAGCGAAACTCCAGATGTCGAGAGTCTCCAGAGTGAGAACCGGGTTTGAATTTTGATGTTAAATCTGCTAAGAATGAGATGCGGAAAAGCAAATTAAACTCAAAGTAACAGAAATGTTGTAAAGTGTAATTTGCTGATTTGCAATGATCTCTGGGGCTACTGCCACGGATGTGATTGGATAGATAAGATTGTTAGGCTTCTCTGAAAACTGAACATATGCAGATTTGCCAACAATGTTTGCAGCTTATTTTTGTTTTTGTTGAGATAGTTGAAATGTGCTTCTGTGGCTTTTGTCGGACAAGCGAAGGCTGGTTTTCAGCACCCTGTCTGGCTTTTTAAGAGTCAGGAAGCTTTCAAATCATTATTAAATAATAAAAATATGTCCATTTTCAGCTTGATCGGCCTGAAGAAGTGGTCAGGTGATTTGATTTGAAAGTCTAATTGTTTTTTTTTTTTTCCCCACTCAATGTACATACTGTGTGTTGCATTATACAATCACAGACATAAATCTTCTTCAGTGGGGATGCTGTTACAGAGGAAGCAACACTTGGCTAGCTTTCTTTTTTTTAGTTTTTTAATTAATATGTCAAATACTTAGAAGCACTAAGGAAGTAAATGCTAAACAGTGTCTACAGTTCCCATTGCTGCTTGATTTGCTGCCCAAAGAATAATGTGCCTTGAGTAGGAAGATGTTCTTCAATATCTTCCTCTGTTGGTTCTGTATTTTACTAAAGTGATAAAATCCTCCTCTGTTTTCCACCTATTCTCTGCCCTTCGCGGAGTAGCTAAAGGCAGCAGTGCAGCCGTGTAAAGCGAAGAACGTATCAGTACCTCAGCAGCGTATTAAAAACCACAACAGGCAGGCAAAAAATATATTCACCCATCACACATCATATCACAACAATTCTTAAGATCTAGTTTGGTCGTTTTAAGTCGGAGGAGGGGTTTTAATGGACTAAAATATCTAAAAAATAACTCACAATCGCTATCTGTAGTAAAGCAGTAATCTGTTGGACAGTGACCCGTTTCTTGACAAATCTCATTAATGAGTTGAGAAGAGAGTAAAGAGAACCTCTGATCATGTTGGTTTTGAAACCATGTTAATGTGGCTGAGGAGCCGGAGTCCCAGGTGACTCGTGGTGGTTAGACTGGCTCCATTAATGGAGGTTGTTGTTTTTTCGGCTTACCTGCTTATTTAATTACGCTGCTCGTTGACTGACAAGACAGACGATGTGAAAGTGCACTGGCTTTGAACAAATGCCAGGCATTAGCATAGGATCAATGAGGGGAAGTTTGGCTTTGTCTCGTGGCATGCCTGATTCTTAGTCTCTACCTTAATTGGGATGACTTTCTGACACGTTGTTTAATTAGTAGCTCTAATAGATGATGCGCCGGGTTTGTCTAAAAGGGTAAGTATGCTGTGGGGACATAGAAGTTTAGGGATATTCACTTCCATGTTGAAGGTCCAGGGAGATAGTATTGTTGTACAAGCTTCAGATTGTGGAAAGCATTTAAATTTAAAACGCCTATAGATATTAGATTAATAATTAAGTGTTTAAATACATTCATTTTACCATAGATATGACAGGTTCAATGTTAAACATTTACTGTCTTGTTTCACAATGAGTTGTTGTTGCACTACATTGCAGATGTATTAATTTCCCCCCATATTGTTTTGATGTTCATTTTATTGGGAATTTATGTGACAAATCAACACCAAATAGAGCTTGGCAGCAGAGCTCGAATAAAGTGCTAGAATAACCCAGTCGAAATTCAGACCTGAATCCAACTCACAATCTGTGGTTCACAGTGAGGTTTATACTGTAGTTGTGACCAAATGCGAACAAGCTAACGGCATGTAAATGCTTTTACAAAGCTCTTTGTTTCAACAAAATCACTCCTGAACACTTAAACATTTTTCATACGTTTCTGGAAATCGGTGGTACATTCCTTCTGTTTACCCAGCGGCAATTTTAATGACTAAATCCAGGTCAGGTTGGGCATATGGGCCAAAAATATTTCTCATTTTCAGCCTCGTTTCTTTCTACAGATGCTGTTTATGCCCAAAAATACATATCTAATCTGATATTTCCTGTTGTTAGAAATACAACAGGTGCAAGGCAAAAAGCATTAATCTGCAAGGCTAAAAGCCGCGCTCCCCTGTCTTCACCCTTTATTGCCATTCACGTGCCGCGTCTCTCTTTCTCCGTCTCCAGCTCAATCGCTCTCGCGTGGAACCTGCATAATTGCCTTTCCCCCTCGACCGGCCGCAGGGGAAGTGGAGCTCTAACAACGTTACCGTGGTAATACTGATTGATGGAGTCGATACTCGTGTGGTTCCAGAACATCGAGCATCACCGCACACAGACATGACAAATTTCGGAGGGGGGAACAAATTATAATGGCCCGCATCATGATTAATCCCCTCTGGGAAAATGGAAATATTGTGGCTACCTATGAACTTAGCGAGAACGTAGCTGTGCAACATGACCAGACTGATAAAGGCTGTGGAAGCCATTGTCTTGGTGCAGGAAGGCCTACAAAGAACTGAGCCTGAATAGTTGAAAGGAAATATGGGATTAAGCAGGTAGATTTTAAATGGAAAACGTGAACCCAGTGCCAAACCTTTAACTAAAATACCGACTCTGCTTAGGAAGGCTTTATCAGTATGTTCTTAAGTGTTTCAACATTAATTTGATGACTTGATTTTTTCCTGTCCATATATTTGTCAGATCATAACTTAACACTACTTATGAACCCAAAACACACAATAAACAATTAATCAAGTTGCAAAAGCCTGGAAGAGACCACACGATCTTTTTATCCATAATGATGTTATCAGTAAGTTAATGATAATATTAAAAATACAATTTGTTGTCAATAAATGAATACACTGAATCATTACTGTTTGGGTAAGACAGGTAACACCACATACACTTTGAATGAAAATAAGGAGACAGGAATGCAAGTGGTTTTCTTGTGTGAGTGTGAGATCTGTTCTCAGAGAGGATCTTTGTTGGAGGTCGCACAACTTATGTCAACCAGCTTCATCGGATCACTGAGGGTTTAAAGTGATTCTTCACTCTCTGTTGGATGGTTGACCTTGCTGGTGGTCTGCAGCCGTCTCTGTGGTTGCTGTGACTTAAATGTGATTTCCAGTGAATGTATATGTTCACTGATATGCTGTGGTGTGAAACAGGCTATTCATGCTTTAAGATCAACCAGTATGGCTAAAGTAAATCTCTGTAACAGATTGAAAACATCACAAATTATATCGCAAACTTTTGCAGGAAGTTGTTGAACCCTGCTTTTGTCAACTCGGGTTATTGTCTGATATTAACTTTTTTTTTTTTTTTTTTGATTATCTGAAATATTTCAGCAACAAAAAAAGCAAACATAGAATAAACCTGTTAGGGGGTATATACATTTTTAAATAAATATAACTGTTTCATTAAAGAAGCAGTAGTCATGGCTGAAGAGACTGAAAAAAGACATGGCAATAATAAAACATTTGTTTCCTAATTACCCCTGTGCTGCCTCAAACTGTGCAACCAGCTGAACTATCAGCAGTTTATCAGAAGCTATAATAACTGTGTTTCCCTGTGAAGTTTTTACTTTGCGTGTGGCTGTGTATCAGTTTACAGCACCAACGGTTTGCAACAAAAAGGCACACGGAAAACAGGTAAACATGCTCTTTTAGCATGACGCCCTTTAACTCGGAGCGTCTTTATCTTTGTACCTGCTTTATTGGATAGCATCCAATAAGAGCAGGGGTACGTTTCAGCCAAATGTGCCTAATTGATCTGCTGTCTCATTGTCTCAGTAATCATTTTGAATATCAAGGCCGCCGTCTCCGCATCACTGTTCTGCCTTTGCTAACAGGCCTTTAGGATCAATCAAAACAAATTAGCGTCGTGCACGGCTAATAGGGTCACCACCAAATGAGATCAGACACACTTTGTAGAGGAGGGAAGGCGGTTGAAAAATGAATGATGAGCAGGACCTTGAGCTGCCAATCTCATTGGTCAGTGTTTAATTGCAGGATGCTTTCATAGAGTTTATTCCAAAGTGAAGGAAATGCGTACATTAATTGTGGTCTTTGCCACTGAAAGTACTGAAAAAAAAAGATGTCAGATCTCTTTCTTGTATTAGAATCTCAAAGGTCAGTGTAGGTAGTTGGGATCTTATGTGATGATTCACCAACACAGACTAGCAAAAAAATGTGAAATGCATTTGTAATTTTGAAATCCTGCAGTAGATTTGCAATTTTTACATGGAAGTCTATAGGCTTTGATTTATGCCATTTCGTTTTAGATTCGGAAGTAATCTCAGTGCCAGTGGGCAACTGGAATTCGAATTTCGTTCCACTTTACTACCAAGCACTTTTTTGTAGGTTCGTCACATACAAATCTGGTTGAAATACATTGAACTTTCTGTTTATAAAGTGACCAAAAAAAGCTCCTCAGAGGTTAAGGTTGTTGTTGCAAGGCACTGAAGTAAAAACTAATTAAAACGTGCAGGTGAAATTGTACGTATAGCCATGTTTAAATTAAAGAATTTAATCCTACACAGTAGGGGTAATTAGTTCAGGATCATTTTTAATATTAGCTTTTTGTCACATGTACAGTTCATTTGTAAAGTATGGAGAGCGCTTCATCTTTTCCACATTATGTTATGCTACAGCCTTACTCCAAATTGTATTAATCTCTTTCCTAAAAATTCTAGACGCAGTGGCGCATTATGACAATTTGGAAAACAAAAAAATTATTTTGAGATTTTTGCTACATTACCAAAAACAGAAAACCAACATGTGACGTAGGAGCCGTCACGAGGTCGGACGTAGCCCTTTTGTAAAGTCCGTGTTGACACACATGCACACAAATATACTTACATCCGACATAACCTACTTTTTGGTTTCAGCGCAAACTGGCGCGGTCCATACGTAGTGTTCCTGCCTCAGTCGTCATATCCATCGTGGCTTGTAATTTTCAGGGTCAAACATTTTCCCGGTTCAGCTTGTCAAACAAAGCTACTTCCGGACTGAAGCGCGCCGGGAGGGAGTCACGTGAAGACACAATGACGTCATAGTTACTCTGTATTATTTAAGTGTTTTCTACTAAATTGAATATGGTATTTTTGATCATAGGTTTATTTTTTTCATCGTTGTCATTATTTTATCTATTGTGTATACTTTGATAATATTTTACTTGAGGTAGAAGTAATTGTGTTGTTTTTTCTCTCTTTTTGTGTGTGTGTTTGTTGTGTCTGTTTTATCTTCTTGTGGGCAAAGTCTGGGGCTATAAGAAAGGGCTTTGCACCATAGGAGGTTTGACTGTTTCAGTGGTCCCCAAAGTCGGTCCTCGAGGGCCAGCATCCTGCATGTTGTAGTTCTCTCCCAGGTGGAAGTAACAACCTTTTCAGCATGTCAGTGTTCTTCTTAGGCCTTTTAACGAGCCATCATTTGATCCAGGTGCGCTAAACTAGGGAGAGAACTAAAACATGCAGGATGCCGGCCCTCGAGGACCGACTTTGGGGACCACTGGATTCTGAACAGGTCACACTGATGGAGCCAGACTTTTGAGCTGCAGTGAAGGTGCTGTTTTTTGTTTTTGTTTTTTCCTCCTTTTTGTTTGTTTTTAACCTGCCTGCATCCACGGTGAATATGCTTCTCAAATTTTTTTCACCTGGAGATGAGCACAATGAACAGCATCTGAAGTCAACTATGGCATTGGCCTGTTAGCTTTTATTTTTGTTGTTGTTGTTATAGTCTTAACAGAGCCCAGCCACACAATGTACGTAAATATTCACAACCTTTGAACCATAGAGCTGAAAATTGAGCTGATTCAACTGATCATCGCTGAGCAGCCTCTACCGTGCAACGACCGGGCAACCGGAGGATTCCTGGACGGACAGCAGCGGTGCATGTCTGAAAGATGGCCTCCGATGCAGATCTCCAAGGCTTGGCACTCTCATTCTCTCAGCTCGATGCTCCATAGAGCTGCCTCTGGATATTGCAGTTCACTTACGATGTACAGTAAAGTCTGCTCCTTATAGTTGGACCACAGCTGGTAGCTACGAAGGCGTCCTGAACCTTCAATCGTAAGCCAACTTCAGCGGCCGCTTCGTCCAAACTATAAAAAAACCCCGACGGTGAAGCTCTGAGTCCATGAGAGCCGCCAGCTGAAACACGTTCTGTCTGAGCGGCCACACCAAAATAAAGTCAGGAGTAATAACACTATTTTCTAATGAAGTTGATGAGCTTCTGCTTATTGATAACCCGTTAGTAGGTCGCCATCTTTCTTGAAGCAAAGTACGGTGTGACGCTAACCAACCAATTGGGGAAGTTGTAGCCTGATGACGTGCCTCTCCTCATTTGCATTTATTCTTTTCACCCCTTTTCCGAGTTTTGAGGGGAAAATAGAATATGATAAATAAGAAATGAAAAATTGATAAAACAAAAGGGGAAATTGAAAAATGGATAATATGAAAAATAAATAAATAAAAAATTGGGTTAATGAAAAAGGGAAATTAAAAAGTGGTTAAATGATTAATGAAAAATGGGTAAATGGTTAAAGAGATAAATGAAATATGGGTAAACAAAAAAGGAAAAATTTAAATTGGACAAATGAAAATGGGAACATAAAAAATGGTTAAATTAATCTGGGAATAAATAAATGTACAAGTGAACAAATAAAAATGGGAATAAAAATGACAATTATTTATTTAACTCATTTTTTATTTAACTCATTTTTTATTTATTTCACCCATTTTTTTTCATTTATTGATTTATTTTACTCATTTGTTTATTTAATTAATTTTGGCTGAAATGGCTCTCCATAGTCCTTAAATGTCAGATTTTTAAAGTGCATGGCAAACAGATGCCTTGGAGCCTCTTCATTCCTTTTAAGATAAAAAAAAATCTTTTGCAACAAGGAAAAGAGAAGCAATCAGTTTGTGGAAGTGCCTTGACAGAATAAACAAGAACCAAAATGAGGCAATCACCATTGCAATGACCATGGACTGCATGTTTTGCTTCAGTTTTTATTTTGGCTCCCACCCCAGAGTGCTGCCCACTCATTACAGACGCTCCATCATAACCTTATCCAACAATATTAAAAGCTCTAGTCCATATCTTTCCAAACAGCTAATTATTTTATCTTTTTTTTTCGTCCATCTTGTTGATTGCAGGCCAGGTTTTGACTTTGCAAATGTGCATCTGGGAGAACGGTCAAAAGATTCCCATTAACGCATTCCTAAACCCTGGAGAAGTCGTTCACGGTGGAGTTAAATCTGTTGCGATTAAATTCATAACATTAAGAATGAGATGTCACTTAAATTCAGACGCGTGTGAACGCAGATGGGCAAATACTCTTGACAGGGTGGCAGAGGTCTCAGTGTCATGGTTTGCATCTTTCAGTACATTCTGAAAAGAGTAAAAAGAAGATAGTTGTTTCTCCTGAAATCATTCATGCCCAGCAGGAAATCAGTGCAGGGCCCAACCAAGTCCCACATTCTTGTGTGCCTGTGTTACTTTGTGTCATCTGCACCAACCTGTGCAGCTCCAACTGCTCAGGGTGCCGCGGCTTCTAATGATGTCGGTCTATGATCGATGTGCTCTGACAGAGCTGATTCTAGGAAAGAAAGTGGGGACCAGTAAAAAGAAAACATGGGTGGAAAGGTTAGCTGACTAGAAGGAAAAACAAAAAAAGTTGGTTCAGTTGCGATAATGCTTGAAAAGTGAGCGACAGTTTAACTAAGCCCCTATAAACATGGCTCCAAGTCAAACTAGGAAAAAAAAAAAAAAAAAAAAAAACACTCGCTGGATGAAAATCTGTCTGTGGGATCAGATTGACGTGACGGGACTTTCAGGTGTCCTGCGGTTTGGATGTGCGTGAGGAGGGCTGCGTCTGCCGTGTCTAGAGATGAGCAGGTCAAACTGGCGAGAGCAATAAAGGTGGCCGCCTTAACTGGGTCAGCAAACAGGGCCACACAAACACGAACGACACACCACGAATGCAAACACAATCTGGGAGGTCTGCTTCAAACTGCCACAGTTAATCTCCGTCATCTGTGCAGATTCCTTTGAGAAAAAGGCTCCTGCAGATTTATACGACACGTTTTCCTTGGCAACTCGATGCACTTGAAAATATTACAACACCACTTAAAGAGAGAAGTGCTTGGGACTCGGTAAACCTTTGTTATTACAAAGGACAGAGAGCCAAGTGGTGTGAGCACATGGCGTTTTTGTTGGAGCTTATGTTACAGGAATTGTTAGGACTTAAACACCTAGAGATCACATTGCAGATGCGTTCTGTTTTCATGGATTATATGCCAACAAAACAAGGAATTTACAACCATATGAATCGACTACAACAAAACTCCAGTAAAAGATTCCCAAGTAAAAAATAAAATAAAAAAAAAGCTGTGAATGTGCCAACTTTTTTGTCACACAGCAAGACTCCTTTGTACAATTCTAGAGCCAGGCAAGGGTAATATTCACAGGACCCTGGCAATTTTAAAGGACTGTTTCGAATCCTGTTCCCTCTAAGTAAAAGTAAACACCCTGTTGGCTGCAGCTGATACCTATTTTTCCACTGTTGTTGCCACATAAAACCTATCTTGAGCTGTCTCCCTGCATTAGATGTACAGTTTTCATCCCTTCAGTTTTGTGATGCCTGCATTGATTGCTGTAAGAAAACAAACAAACAAAACAACTAAGTGCAGTAAACTTTGACTGAGCAGGCTTTATTGGAAATACAGCCGTGTAAGCTGTTTTGTTGACGCTGTGACCAAATTTACTTTCATTTAAAGTTGCACATGGAGTCAAGTCTGTGAAATGAGCAGCTCTGTTAACCAGTAGAAGAATATAAACGCATGGTTAAAATAAAGGATGCCCTCTGTTAGTCCTGTTGTTGTCATGTGCTGAACATAACATCTTGCTGTAGATTGTGTTTGATCCAATTCGGTGGGTTGCCCAGGATTTGTAGATTTTTGCAAGGTACTGTCACATTTGACACACATATAGGAAGACTCGGCAATAACCCTCCAATGTCTCGAGCGCCATAAACAGAAAGGGCTCAAAATTAATTTGAAAAAAGAAAAAGTTCTGGTTTTGCTGCACAAACAGATTGGCAAATGTCGATGAATGGATGTTCATTCATCCACTCATCAAATCCCAATCGATCAAATGGCGAAGCGGTACACTCAGGAGTCTTTCACAGAGTGCTGCAATGTCTTGGATGAAAAAATGGCCAAACTTATTAGTTTTAGGTGAAATTCATGCAGATAAAATAAGCAATCAACATAGTTTAAGATGCCTTAATGGCCAAGTAATAATTTATCAACTACTTAAACTGTTTTATTATCGGTAAGTAAACAGAGCCCCTGAATGTCTGGCAGAGAAGCCCAAAGTTCTAAACTTCAGTAAAGTCAATTAAGCTGTTGCTTGAGGTGATGAGCTCCGAATATTGATGCGATGTGGTTGTGGATTGCTGGAGGGGCTGCAGCTGTGGAATTAGTTTTTTTTTTTTTTTTTAACAAACAAGGACAAAAATGTGGCTTGGTCCAAGTGAAGCCATGAGAAAAACGTCTATGAATGTCAGTGAAGGTCACAGCGCACTCTAGTTGCTGAGAAATCAATTTCCTTTTGAGCTGAGGCGTCCCCTGTGTTTTATTGACCCATATGTTTCAAGTCACCGACTCCATTCGGTGGTCACCCCCCCTTCACCCCCCCACTCCCAACCCCAAGTGTGTCAGTGCCAAATATGGGCCATTGACCAAGGGAGAGGAGTGTGTTTTTTATGCATCAATACCTGTTGCGAAGAGTGATGCATTAGGATCACTTTCAGTCTATGCATCATTTATACGTGCCTTCATAGCTGGAGATGCTTTCTGGACTGAGTATGAAGATTTCTCTCCTTTTTTTTTTTGTCGCCGCTTCTGTTTGAAGCGCAGGGAGCGACGTGTCTGTTCCTCTGCAGATTAACTCCCTCATTCCCCCTCTTTCAACCAGAACTCCCAATATCTCCATCATCTTTCCATTCCCCCTTCCTCCCCCTCCATCCTCACACTCTCCTCTTTGCTTTTTGCTCTTGCATGCTTCCTTTCCCTCTGTCATTCTGTGTCAAACAGGCCACCGCCATTGGAAGATTTTGTGTATGTGTGGGAGTGTGATGAATCTAAAATTGTGGAGGTGGCGCGGCGATCCACCACTGTTCTAAAACAAATAGTCAAAGGTGCATTTCTTTTGCAGTGACTGTAGAATTACATCTGTCTGTCCACCTGTCCATCAAGCACACTGAAGCTAGGTTTAATGTGATTTTGTTGGCTTAACTAAACACGGTGCTTGGATGACTGACTTTTGACAGGTTCTGTGTGCATTCGGAAGAATTTTCCAAGTCGGATTAAAACAGGAAACAGAGGCTACAATTTGCCCAAAAGCTCAAAAATTCAACAATAACAGATTGGAAAAAAGTCACCTGGTGGAATAAGTCTCGGTATTAGTCGAGTCTTTCAGATGGCCGGGTTCAAACCTGTTGGTTAAGCTAAATTCACATGGATCCAAACTGTTTTGTGTTAAAAGTGGTTCAGACAACTGGTGGTGATGGTAGTGGAACAATGTGGGAACATTTTCTTGCTACATTTTGGGCTCCTTTTCACAAACTCAGTATCATGTAAATGCCACATCGAAACGGAGCACGGTGCAGACCCTGTCAATCTAAGACTCCAGTCCGTCCATCACCTGCAGGCTACCTACCGCAGAATAATACACATGTCACAAATATAAAATCAACTCGCGCCGCTTTCTCAAACATGACAGAGTTCAATGACTCCTACCTCTACAGTAACCAAGGCTCAATCACCTTTGGGATGTGGTGGAATGAGAGCTTAGCATTAAGCATAACTAACAAATCTGCATCAATTGAATGGTGCAATCATGTTAAAGGATTAGGGAATGCTTTGGAGCATCCTCCAAAGAGGTCCAGCCTGGTAATAATAACAGTGGCCAGTGAGTCAGTAGCTGTGATGTGGACTTGACACATATTACATCAAAGTTGGCCATTTTCGTAGCCTTAATTTTAATCCATCTCCTTTCACGAAGTTTTGGGCTGTAATGCTGCACCAGTTCTAAGACAGAAGGTTGTAAAATACACCAACATAAAATGCTGTTCATGGCCTTGGCAGCAGGAGCAAAAAAAGGCACCCACTTTTCACTCCTTCTGCCAAGAAAAACTGAATGGGTGACAAGAGCACTCCTTCCCATCCAATTAACCAAGTACCCAGCTGCCTCCTCAGTGTGCGACGAAGGAGAAAACCAGAGAACGAGGACAAGTGAAGGAATGAGCAACACACCGTCATGACCCATGGGAAACCTTTGCATCTCTTCTCGAGGAGCAAAATAGAAAAGGAGAGCGAGTCAGAAAGCCGGACCGAGCAACCTTGGAGCGGTGGTGGTTGATGAAGAGAGATTAAAAATAAAGACCCTGTAGGGTACAGCTACTTCAACCCACACAAATCTCTGCTTTTGCTTTTTTTTTTTTTAAGTCAATTTGTAATTGAATTCTGTGCCGAAACCCACAAAAAAAAAAAAAAAAAAAAAGCAGAAGAAGTAGCGATTCAGATGTGCATGCAAGTAGTGGAGGGGGCTGGTGGGATGGAGTTGAGTAAAGGGAGTTGAGTTTGAGATGCTGGGAAACAGTGAGAGTGCGAGCACTCTGCGTGCTTTCATTAGCACTCTAAATGCTAATGAATAAGTTCATAGCTTTGAAGATGCAGCCATGTTAAATATGCATGGGTTATCCAACTCAGTGTAGAGCTGGAAAACGAGGTGGGGGAGAAAGAAAGCGAACGATACAGTAAGAATTAATCGGCAGGAGAGAAAAAAACGCGAAGATGAGACAAGCCGTTCCCCTCGACATCTCTGATGTCCCTTTTCCTGTGGTTGGTCTTTTTAAATGCTAAACACTGAAATGTATTAATGAACCACTCAGCTGACTTTTGCTAAGCTCCAATGTTCTTGTTAGATTTTCCTCCCCCCCCCCCCATCTTCTCTAATGGGTGGCATTTCTATTAGAGGGAAAGCAAAATAAAAAAAGAGCTTTATTATGAAAATACCATAACAAATTCCATACCTATTCGTGCTAATATGAGTCGGTGTGAATTTTCTCATAGTGTTCTCATGGGTTTTTTTGCACCTGCAGGGACAGATGCAGAGGCAGTCATTAGCGCTAAGTTAGAAGACATTAAGCCAAGCTGCTTGTGGAGCAGTAATGACCCGGCAGTTTGAAGCGATGACGACGGCAACGAGGGACAAAATCCCTGTTGAGGGCGATTTTCATTTTCTTGTAGGAAGGAGAAATGGACTGTTTGGTCTATCAGAGTAAAAAGATAAACAAAAACCCAACACACACACACACACGCACACGCACACGCACACGCACACACACACACACACAGTCATAAGTGGGTGGTGCATATTGTTTTTCATATCCATTGTCTCTAGTCTTATTTTTCAGTCATGACTATGTAAATGCGTGCAAAGCGGGATTTGACTGACCATTAAAGTATGCTGATCATTAACAGGTTAATATCTTCCATTAATACCTTCTGCAGAAGTGACAGGGAGAGCAGGGGAGCTGTTTTAGTTTGATTTCCAATTAATATGTATGAGTGGACTTGTGAGGGGGAGACGATATGAAGGCACATTATAGAGCTGCGCAGGGGTGACAAAGCTATCTGATGACTTGACTAAAGGAGGAAGTGGCCACAATTTGGATATTAAAGACGTCCGACTGTATAACAAATTCACACTTTTTGTTAGTAAGTGTTAACTAATTAACACTTACTAACACTATTAACTGATAGTATTAGTTAATAGTTGACCATTGGAAAGTTAATGCTCAATACACTATGCACAACTTCTGATTGTTCCCAAGAGCGGCATTGTTTAATTAATCAGAAAATAAGTCTGATTAATTGATAATCAGACTTATTATTGTCTGGAACCAGTAGCAATAGCCTAGATTATTTTATAGTGGCAAATTCTGTACAAATGTTGTCTTTAATTTGTGATGATCATGTGCCGCAATTTTTGAAAATGTTCAACAGACCCTGAGACAAGCCTGGCACAACTGTGTCAAATTGTGCTACGACACCCCTGTCACTGTATATTTACTGATATAAATATATCAGTATATATATATTGTTGCTTCTCATAGTCTAAACATTTGAAAAACTTGAATTCTTATCAGGCAAATCACTAAAACAATCTACATTTTCTTAAACAGAAAAACAAAACAGTATAAAAATAAGAATTTTTTTTCCTTCTTCACCATCTACAGTCCTTTACATTTTTACTGTAGATATGAACCATGAGAATACTACATGCATCACAAACACCAACATAAAGGCTATCAGGACAGATGAGGATACAGGGTCACCCTATCGAAAGTAAAACTCCAACGGAGGAAGTTTTTTTTTTTTTTTTTTTTTTCCAAACAGCAGTGCTTGTCTAACAAGGCCAAATGCTTGTCCCTGCCAGCGCCTGACTTTAACACAGGAGGTGATAAAAGGCCCTGGCGGTGACAGACGTCTCCAAACTAAGTAACCCACACAAAGGCCAGAGGAGCAGCGACAGCCTCCCAATGACCCCTGGATGAGCTGACCAAGTCTTGTCCCAAGCTGAACCGCCCATCCAGCGTACTTTGACAGGAAGTAATTTTGGGAGAACATAAAAGGCACCACAGGAAAAAATGAATTATAAACACACAGAGCCTTTCAACATTATTCTTGATCCATTACAACCATATTATCAATGTCTTATATTTGTTTTTGGGGTGATGGGGTGATATGCTGGACTAATGCAAGTCATACAAACAATAATCCATGGTTTTCCTCTTTTTTATCTTCTTGTGGTTGGTTCCATATACATTTGGATTTATTTATCTCAGATCATTGTTAGTCCTTTCCCCTTGGTTTGTAATTTATTTGTGCCCAATTCACC
>NW_015114308.1:97564-100831 GCF_001443285.1 Poecilia latipinna | reverse complement strand
TTTTTTTTTTTTTTTTTTTTTTTTTTGGGGGGGTTTGGGGGGGGGGGGGGTGATGTATTGGACTAATGCAAATCAGAAAAAAAATAATCCACGGTTTTCCAGGGTTTTTTTTCTTCTTGTGGTTGGTTCCATATACATTTGGATTTATTTATCTCAGATCATTGTTAGTCCTTTCCCCTTGGTTTGTAATTTATTTGTGCCCAATTCACCTTCCCATAGTCTGCCTGTTTGCTCTCCTAATCCCCTGATTAACTCATCTGCATTCAATGTCATCCTATTCCTCCCTCAATATAAGAATATAAACTCACAGGTTTTCATTGTTCAATACTAGATCATCCACTCGTTCTGCTCTACGCTGTTTGATGCCACTTCTGAGTTGTTTTTAGATTTAATTGGTTTCATTATTTTCAGTTTACATTTTTGGACTCTTGGGCTTTGGGCTTGGTTTTTGTACAATTATTTTTGTATTGTTGACATTTTTTTGTTGTTGTTGCTTTACTTCTGGATCCCTTTGCCTGCTTTTGGATCCTCCACAACCATCATCGCAAAATCTTTTAATATCTCCCATGTTATTTTTGTTGACTCTTTTGAGGTTGACTTTGTATTTTTTAAAGAAACACAAAGACCTCTCGGTAGCTTTACAAAGTGAGCCACACACACAAGAAAAATCATGATTTCCGTATTGCTTGCAACTAATTACATTGTCTTTATACTGACATTTCCATTGAAAAGAAATAGCAGTCACGCCCTCTTGTCCTTTTCCCCCCTTTCACCACCTAAGCAGCCCTCTGACTCAGAGCCACTGAAAAAGTGCTAGTCAGATCTGCAGGCATATAGATTTCAGTGTAGCCAGACGCCACTGAAGTTGGATAAAAGCCTGATGAGTTGATTGGAATTTGCATATGCAAGTGTTGAGTGAAAACTGAGACCTCACACTTTAGCATAAATCCTGTGGAATGTGTCATTTAGCTGTGGAAATACTTTGATCTCTGAAATGAAGCTCTGGCTGCCGCATATCCTGTGTTAATGATAACAACACTGGTACACCTTCTTCTTTTCCTTTTTCTTTTTTTTCCCTCCTCCTGCATCCACTGATATGGCTGTTAATGACTAGCTATTTGTCTACTCACAGTTGACAGCATTAAAGCACATTACTCCTCCATCTGTACTGCTGCTCTCCGTGTTATGAATTATGCCGTTTAAATGGGTTCCCTACTTTAGAGGAGCTTTGGGCAGGGTCTGTGGAGAGACATCTAATGGCAGCTAAATGAATTCGTGCCCAGATAAGGCGTAGGAAGCAAACACGGCAAAGTAACAGCAGCTGTCAAACATAAAGGGGGAAGGCAGCCAGAGAGTGAGATGGAGAGAGGTACAAAGACATAAAAACAGATAGAGCATGCAGAAATTGGGTAAAAAAAAATAAAAAAATTGCTTTTCAGCATGTGCGTTTGGGGTGAGTGACACTGATTGTGGGGAAATCCATTGATTGCCATTATTCTCCAAGTCAAGACACTGACTCTAATAAAGGGGGAGGGTGTTTTTGTGGTAGATTATGTGTGTTGTGATTTCTCCTGCTAGATGCCGTTGATTCATCAGAGACGGTGCTCATATTCGGATTTTGATTCTAGTCATATTTACAAAGGACGGAAGAAATATAAATTTTTCAACAGGCCATTCACCGGTGACCCACAGTGATGCCAGCCGATGTGACTGTGGGCTTATCGGAAAGAAGTGGGAGAACAAGAGAGAGAAACGGCTGAAATCCCCTTCGTTGTTTTCCTGACGCATACTCTTCTAAACCGCGGCTGAAGTGCAGTCATGCTTTGGCTCAGAGCAGGCAGGGATACTCCGAAGGGGTTGAAAGAGGGAGGCAGAACGTGTACCAGCAAATGAGGTGCTGGGGTTGGTGGGGCAGAGAGGAGGGAAGCATTTATATGTGATGGATGAGAGGTGGAGAGGGTTGCAAACTGTCAGATGTTCCCTTTATCTCTGTCTCGTGTGTTTATCATACTCAGAATGAGGGAAGGTCGGTAGGTGGGAGGGCCTAGGACTGAACAGAAGGAGACGATAGAGGACAGTGGAGGGAGGTCGGTGTGGGGAGAAAAGAGAAGACGTGATCACACATATCTGGCAGAATAATACAAAACAATACCTCTGCTTATCTCTAACGGGGCCATGAGAAACATTATGGAAATGAGGCTTAATGGAGCCTTGACTACAGCCCCTATAAAGGGTCACTGATCACTCCTCTTTGTCCACTATGTATTGCGATCAACTCTCTTCTTTCCTCGTCCAAGTCTTTGTTCAGTTTCATGGGGTTGTCCCAATTTCACCCTCTTCCTTTTTGAATTTTCCTCCCTGGCCTCCAAACCTTCCCCTAATCATGTCATCGTTTAGGCTTTCCGGCCCACCTCATCATCCTTTCCCCCTTTTCCAACAACAATCCCATCAATCTCTACTTCAGACATGCTGGCCCATCAAAAGATGTGTCGCCCCCATCATGACGTAGAAATGAGATCAATTGGCCAAAGCGTATTTAAAACTATGGCATCTGTTGAGTGGGGGAATGTGAAGGAGGAAGAAACAAATAATGAAAAATGAAGAAGTTAAAGGATTTAGAAGCACACCCTGCATGTCTGCGGAGGAATTTTCAGAGCAGGTCCTGAACAATGGCTCATCATGCTTCGTTCTGCGTGTCATGCATAATTGCTTTTAGATCCGTTCCTATGGAAACTGTGATGCTCTTTCGGCCTGGCAAAAAGGGATGTTGCATCACCTTTGCCTCTTCAGGTTTTGGCTCACCATTATGGAGTTTGGATGCAGTGAGAGGCCCACAGGGGACCCAGTTGCTTGGGCTTCACAGGACAAACCACACAGCTCAGGAGAAATGGGGACTGCAGGAGCTTCATTTTAAGAAAATGTTGAAAGTAAAGCTCTCACAGAAAAAGAAAACGAACAGGCATTGGCTTGTATGTGTGGATTAAAGTATCATGAAGGGCAAATTCACCTTGTCTGATGGAAAAAAACCCTTTTCTTTATCCAGCTACTTGGCTAACACCACGATAAAAAGTATATTTATGTCTATAGCAAACTTTTATAGATGTCATACAGCTGCAAAACAACATTAATATCATAATAAAACAGTGTGCTTCGCTGCAGTCACACAATATTACTTTGTAGCTGTAATTGGTGGCTTCATGTACTATTCTGAACATACCTCCTAATATATATATATATATATATATATATATATATATATATATATAT
>NW_015114308.1:90262-94236 GCF_001443285.1 Poecilia latipinna | reverse complement strand
GACATCAAGCTGTACACCAAGAGCGAGCGAAACATCGACTCACTGATCCACACCACCAGGATCTACAGCACTGACATTGGGATGTCATTCGGACTAGAGAAGTGTGGTCGGATGGTTACAAAGAGAGGGAAGGTTGTCTGCACAGAAGGGGTCTCACTCCCAGAAGGAACAATAGCAGACATAGAGCACAGTTACAAGTACCTGGGAATACCACAAGCAAATGGCAACCTCGATGAGGTCACAAGGAAAGGAGCCACAGCCCTCCAACGAATAAGGCAAGTCCTGAGAAGCCAGCTCAATGGCAAGAACAAGATCTGTGCGATTAACAGCTACGCCTATGGATAAAAGCAAATTTGCAATTGGTGTATTTTCTGGATCTCAAAAAAGCCTTCGATACCATCAATCATGACATCTTACTAAAAAACTGGAAAGGTATGGAATTAGAGGGGTGGCATTAAACTGGCTAAGCAGCTACATTGGACAAAGGAAACAGTTTGTAAAATTAGATAATCAGAAATCAGATTTACTAAACATAACTTGTGGGGTTCCTCAGGGATCAGTGTTGGGACTCAAATTATTCAATTTGTATATAAATGACATAGTCAAAGTGGAATCAGAGCAGTGCAATGCCAGTGGGAGAGCGTTCCACAGCTTCGGGGCCGGTACCTGAAATGCTCTATCACCACGGGTTTTAAAATAAGTTCTGGGTACCGTCAGCAGCATCTGATTAGAAGATCTCAAAGTCCTAGGTGGACAGAGAGGCTTTAAAACATCCAGTATATATTTGGGAGCCTCACCATGAAGAGCCTTAAAAGTCAAGACCAACATTTTAAAATGAGTCCTAAAATATACAGGAAGCCAATTCAATGAGGCCAGAACAGGAGTTATGTGAGCTGTTCTGTGGGTTTTAGTTAAAAGTCTGGCTGCAGCGTTTTGCACAGCCTGCAGGCGAGGCATAGAAGATTAACTTATCCCCACTAAAAGGCCGTTACAGTAATATTGGTACATCTTTAAATATCATGTAAAGTGGAAACAAGTTGTCTCATTTTGATGTTTTGACAGTTAATTGATTATAAATTGATAAATATGAAAGGGGCAGGACATTATAAGACATTTTATCTTCTACCTGCTCCTTTACGAACAGAAAATATAAAATTTGCATGTCACTTGGTCAAAATAATTTTTTTTATCTTTTATTTCTTTAGTTTGTTTCATTCTATTTTTTTTGTTTGTTTCTTTCTTGGTTGTCTTTTCTGTCTGTTTGAAATAAAAATAAATAAGTAAATAAATAAATAGCTGGCCAAAGGAGGAGATAAACACTACAGATGTTAAGACTCGGAAGCTACTCACCATGCATGAAGGCTCCACCCCAAATCCAGCACCCTGAGACTAAACACGAGCCGCAAGGAAGGAGGCAGAGGACTAGAGAGTGTGAGAGCCACTGTCCAGGACGAAACATCCAAGGTCCATAAATACATCGAGGACAAAGCCTCAACAGACAATGTGCTCAGCGAATGTCTCAGACAGTGGGGAACAGAGGACGAGGTGCTGGAGGAACCATCATGGGAAGACAAGCCCCTACATGGGATGTACCACCGACAAATAACTGAAGTGGCTGAAATCAGGAAATCCTACCAATGGCTGGAAAAAGCTGGACTCAAGGACAGCACAGAGGCCCTCATCCTGGCTGCACAGGAACAGGCCCTACCACACCAGACAAGACCCAAGGTGTAGGTTGTGCAAGGAGGCCCCTGAGACAGTTCAGCACATAACAGCAGAGTGCAAGATGCTGGCAGGGAAAGCGTACATGGAACGACATAACCAAGTGGCAGGCATAGTGTACAGGAACATCTGTGCAGAATATGGACTGGAAGGTCAAAGTGGGGAACATCCCCAAAGGTGGTGGAGAATGACCGAGCCAAGATCCTGTGGGACTTCCAGATCCAGACAGACAAGATGGTAATGGCGAACCAACTGGACATTGTGGTGGTGGATAAAGAACAAAGGAAAGCCGTTGTGGTGGATGTAGCAATACCAAGTGACCACAACATCAGGAAAAAGGAGCATGAGAAACTGGAGAACTGCCAGGGCCTCAGAGAGGAACTGGAGAAGGCCTGGAAGGTGAAGACCACAGTATCATACCATACCATCTTTATTTATGAAGCACCTTATACACCAATAAATTGATTAAAAATACAAGAAAACTGACCAGCAGTAGAAGGGTTAAGAACACGACAGAACCGAGCTGCAGCGCATGCTTTAGCTTTAGCTTTAGCACAGGACAGCGTTATCTCAAATAAAACAGGAATAAGGTCTGAAAATAATGAGTCACCAATCGCTACATTAAAAACTGGCTGACCATAAGATAAAACCAGATCAAGACTGTGACCATGCTCATGAGTAGCACCAGTCACAGACTGCACAACATTAAAAGAATCGATAACATTAAGAAATGACTGAGCCATAGGTGAAGTAGGACAACCGACATGAATATTAAAATCACCAACAATGAGAACTTGGTCATACCTTGGCATGATGTCAGCCAAGGAGTCAGAAAAGTCATTTATAAAGTTTTTGTTGTACTTTGGTGGCCGATAGACCGCCGCACACAGCACAGTGTGAGAGCTGCTGAGTTCAAATAGGCTAAACTCAAAGCTACTAAACGAGGCCAGAGGCTACTGTCTACAAGTAAAACAACTTTTAAAAACAGTCACTATACGTCCACCGGACCCCAACATCCTTGGAGCATTAAAATAGCCGCAGTTCAGCGGTACAAGTTGATTAAAAATGCTGGAGTCACCCAAACCACTTGTCAATGATTCTGTTATAAATAAAACATCCAATCAATGAGAGGAAAAGAAATCCCTAATGACCAAAGTTTTATTTGTCAGCGACCTGGCATTTACCAAACCGATCCTGGTAGAAATCGGAGGGTCTACACCATCAGCTGGCGCCCGGTACTCCTGGAAAGAGGCCGCAGGTTGCTAGAATTCGCTCTGCGTCTACAGGGCCGAGGAGCGCAGGGACCACACGATCCCAGGAACAGCATCAGACATCTCAGTCCGGAAATATGCAGTTCTAGGCACAGCTAAGATTCTGCAGCTCCCAGGCTTCTGGTAGAGGACTCAAGCTCAGAGGATGAAAGAGTCCACCTGTGGAAGAGTGAGAAGGGAATATATATGACTATATTTATGACTCAACAGACATTCAACACAAAAATAGAAATCTTGATTTATACTTTGTGGCAGTTCATCACCAAATTAATGACAAGTTACATAGCTTATAAAACACAAGCTATTTCAAAATATCTTTTCTCTGCTTAGACACAAGAAATTTACAGTTGGTAAATTTTGCAAAAGTGAAAATCAGATGTTTACTTTGTGGAACTTGGTTACCAGGAAACGTGATCATCTCTTAGCAACAGATTAGCAACAAAAATTCTTATTGTTCAAAAAACAAAAGATTTCTTCTGCTCTTTTGAAATACCACTTATTTTATACTTGCTAAGAATTGTCCAGTTGGTGAATTTTGCAGAAAAGTTCATTGTTTTGTCATTAGTGGTAAATATATTAATACACATTCAACACAAAAGTAAAAATCTCGATTTATACTTCGTTCCAGTTCGTTACCAGTAGAAAACCCGCTTATCTCTTAAAACCAAATTAATAATAAGTTGTATAGTTTATAAAACATAAGCTCTTTCGAAATAATGCTTACCTGATTAAATACAAGACATTTACCGTTGGCAAATTTCGCTAAAGTAAAAATCTGATGTTCACTTTGTGGCACTTGGTTACCAGTAAACAAACACATCTCTTAGCAACAGATTAGCAACAAAAATTCTTATTGTTCAAAAAATATAAGATTTCTTCTGCTCTTTTGAAATACAACTTATTTTATACTTGTTAAGAATTGTATAGTGGGTGAATTTTGCAGAAAAGTTAATTTTTTGTCATTAGTGGTAAATATATTAA